>NC_085098.1:2008631-2136131 GCF_963422355.1 Corticium candelabrum | reverse complement strand
ACAACATTCAGGGAGAAATTCCTCACCTTTGCGAGGCCAAACGTACAGAGCACCATCGTTCCTATGCTGACTTTTGACTCATCTGTAAAAAGAACAGATTTCCAGTCATCCAAAGTCCATTGTGTGTGAGTGGTTGCCCATCCCAGTTGCAAACGCCGATGGTTTTCTGTTAGCAGTGGTTTTTTTCTAGGCCTCTGAGCGTTCACTCCTGTCTCACTGAGACGACGACGGACTGTTCTACTTGATACCTGCTTGCCGGTTTCATCAGCCAGCTGATACGAGAGCAGTCGTGATGGTGCTCTGCAGTTCTGCAGTGCCATTCTCTTCAGTCGATGATCTTCCCGGATTGTCGTTGCCTTCCCACGTCCAGGTCGTTTTTCATAATCGCTGCTGCCATGGGAAAGCCGTTGCAGGCACTGATGAACCGAATTCCTGGAGCGGCAGACAAAAGCTGCGATCTGACGCACAGAATGGCCAACTGAGTGAAGGGCTTCAATTTTCCCTCGTGTTTTTGGACTCAACTGTTTGCCTCGAGGCATCGCTGCAACTCGTGAAATATCTCACAGAACAAGACTCTGCAACTGCATGCAGCTGAACGTTCAGGCTAACTTATCGCCTAAGTTTGGTGGTCTCAAGGGCAGCGGTTTTAGTGCAGCTGACTTTTTGGCGGTAGCAGTTTGAGATTTTGCTACGTAAAACGTGGACCGGAAGTGGCATGTCAATGTTCTTTTGTTGCTATAACTTTTTTAGTTTTTGTCTTAGCAGGAATTTTTTGTAATTAATTAGTGTCGCATGATTTTTGAATGCGTTGAAGTTTGTTTATTGATTAAAATGGCAAAACAATTCAAATTGTGATGACATGCGCGAAATCAATGCGCAAAAACAGATGATTCGCCTCTTTTTCATAATGTTGATAAGAGGACCCACAAAATTGCTTTCACTCTCTACTACAGAGCATTCTTAGATTGTATGCCAAGAATGAGCATCCAAGAGCGATGAACGTGTACAAAGACAAGAAAAGTACGAATGGCCGTCTTCCTTCTTCAAAGCAAACTAGATGCGCAGTAGGTAGTAAGTAAAGCTGCAGTCTTGAACGCAAGCTATGTTACATACTAACAATGGCGCAATCCATGAAAAAAGAAATTCGAAAAACATTTGGTTTGCTAGAGAAAAATTCAGTGCCAAAGTTAGACTACACACAAAAATGCCAGGTGTCCCTATAATTTTGTCCAAGTCTGTAGTAACACTGCAATGCAGTAAGAATTGTGAGTGTAACTTTATGCGAGCAGAACCCGGGAATAGCTGTGCCTAGGGGCTTGACTGTTCGTCTTGACTACATGTATATACAGAGAGATTTCTCTGCTTGCTTCTCCTTACCCCATTACCACACATAAAAGCAATTGCACCTCTGCATGACTCTTGGAAGGGGTGCACCCATAGCTCGAGGTGCACTAACATTGTAGAAGGAGAGGAAGTTACTCAATGTGCACATTCCAGCCGACATTGCATGATGTCCTCATGGCATCTAAAGGAAGTCATTCTCTGGAATTCAAACATCATTGTCACATCTCTAAATATGGAGAATATAAGTTTAGCATGTGAACTCCGTTGCTGCATGTGCGCAACAGTCGCCTGGCGATAGACCTACGACGTCTCGTGTACGTCCTACGCATTCTCGATAAGACTGTTGTAAAGCCATAGAGAAAAAATGCGAGCAGCTTGGCTTCTGTCCATTGCAAACGTGAGTTAACGCGAGCTATGTCAAGCTCAAGGAACTAACACACGTTAGTACACGCATTGGCTTCCTTCTACGAACTGTGTTGTGTAAACACGGGTTGGAATACTGGGCTGGCACGTTCTGGCACGGCTCGGCTCGCTATGCGTGCTTGTGTGTAAACAGAGTATTAGTTCCTTCTGGCCTGACATGCTCCAACCATGTGTTGTGCCTTTCAAAACAAAATGAGGAAAAATTGGCAGATTGGCTACAACACAGAGAAGGTTCACCGGAAGCAAAAACAAAAGTGAGCTAAAATTTAGTTATGAAATGGTTGCCAAAAGATTATGAAGTCCTGGAAGTCAATCAACCTAAGAGTGATAAGATCTTGTGAGGCTTACTTGAAAACGTGCCACGATTTCAAGTTGTGTCCTAACGAAGCAGAGCAAGCGAACATCTTAGGGTGCACTAAGTTCTTTGACATACAGCCTTTATTCCTAGTACTGTACAAAGAAAAATGCGAATCACGTTCTTGTCCGCCACGGCAGTTTCACTCCTCATACTTGACATGAGCTAACAACAAGTGTGCTAGGATATTTATCTACACATTTGCCATTTACCATCTTGATATAGCTGCTGTTGAATGACAAGTACTTTCTCAATTGTTATCTTGTTGTACGTGACCCGAAAATGGGTGTAAACCAAAGCATTATCGTGCACTGCCATGATGGCATCCAAAACTCTGAACTTGAAAGTAGCCACATAGTGGTGCCGGATGCCGCTGACAACACAAATAGTGTATCTATCGCGCATGATAGCTACTGGCCTTGAAGTTACAGACCCATTTTCAGGTCACGTGCAACAAGAAAAAGATCAAGAAATCACTTTGTCATTCAACAGCAAGTTATCTCAAACTGGTAAATGGTAAATGTGTGGATAAAGACATGATTTCAAGTTTGCGTGGGTGTGTTTGCACATGTGCATGAATTCGTAAGCAGACACCTTTAATTAACCCGAAGAGAGCAAGCACTTCTTAAGTAACTGACAGACAATTAAACAGTGAACACTATGCAGAGATGCCTACTGGCAAATGTCTTAATTAATGAATATGGCTGTATAGGGAAACTACCAGTATACGTAACAAACTTTAGTCACTGTCAATTAGGCAGGATACTGCACTAACAAATATTCAGTAAACGAACAAGTGCAAAATGTTCATAACTGGTGTAAATGCACCTCATAAAAGGACATATAAGTAATTAATATAGAAGCACTAATTAATGTATAATGTAAAGCACACAGGTTAGACAACACATCACCCAAAAAAATTTCTAATTATTAATTAATTAACATGCTCAATATTAGAATAAAGAACATACTTGCAAGGCAATGTTCTTAGCAGATCTCCTCGACAGAAATCATCCAGACAAATCACACACGTTTCAGTTCCCGATGAAGTCGATGAAGAATCATTCTAGTTTTACATACATTACATCAGAGCTCGGGTGCATTCGAATGACAATCTTCTGGAAGAGACTAACAGAAGATTGGGAAATAATGGGGAATTAAGTCAAAGGACAATACCAAGACCATATTCTGCAGCTCACAACTTGCCATTATGCAACATTGCTCGACTGTCATCCAATGTATGGCAGCAGTGTACACTCTTTCAACTATAGTGGTGTATGTTTATTAATGTGTGCCACCTAGTGATTAAAACTGCTACAAACAAGAGAATTTCCTAGTTTTAGTAATTGATGGTTCTCCCTAGCAGTTCGTTTTATAACAATTTAAATAAAATGTCTATACTTTTGACTACTGTTGTTTCAACTGTACATTATATGGTGAAGACCAACACAACCAATGATGACCTAACAAATGCTACCTAACATTAATTGTATACAGCTTCCACCAGAACTGACCGAACAGACCAGTGAACAGACCAGTGAAACGTACTGCAAAGTGTGTGGTCAGTCAACTGTGTATGTTCAGTTACGAGCTCATTCAAGGGGACAAAACTTGAGAACACAAATGATAGCTAAACTATTTTATTCAGATTGAAACTATGCAGTTGGACCCACTGACAATTGGTACGTTTCCTCTCCCAGAGATGTAGACCGAATGCACCCGCACTGTACTGTACATATATTCTGCCAGCATTAATGTCACATACATAAGTGGATACCCGGGATCCTCGCGTAGATCTCCCCTTGCACACGCGAGTAGGAAGCCGATTAACAGCCTTCTCAGCCTTCCTTTTCAATCGCTTCTAATAAAGACAGAGCAATAAGAATCATGCCCTATTAATCTTATTTATCACTTGTATACACTAGAGAGAAAAACAAAACAGAACCACCACCATGCAATAACAAGTCTTGCTAACCTGTCGCCTTCGCTCAGCACCGACTACTCGACATCTCTGAATGTAGAAAAAAGACAATCCAAACATGGACAACACGATGACAAATCCGAATGCAACACAGATGACGGTAAAAGCCTTTTCGTTGATCAATCCGTAAGTCTCCTGTCTCTGCGTCTTTCCCACTCTGATCGTCACATTCACGTAATTACCTTCATCCAAACGTTTCTCTAGCGTCAATCCGTAGCTTTTCTCGACCATGACTGCAATGAAACGTGGCCAATCGCGATCCGATTCCATCTGCATGAGTCTCTCATCTTTGTTCTTCAAAATCATCGAATGTGCGCCAGCTAACTTCACATTTTTCACCTTGTGCGTGTAATTACACCCTCCATATTCCACCAGCACTGCGCGACGGTAGTAGAACCACGAATGAAGACGCCGACAAGCGTTGAACGGAACCGCTTTGACTAAGGGGCCAGAATACGACGAGGTAGAACCGAAAGCTGCGTAAACGCCTTCATCGTCAGCCAACGACTCCGTTCTACGATCGTAAGGTTTACGCCGATGTCCAGCGACACCGTCACTCGGGATGTCGGCACTAGAATATGATGTTGGTACAACGCTGACGGTCGCTTGTATAACCGCATACGTTACTGTGTCGCTCGTCGACGAAGCGGATAACACGCGCAGTGAGAAAGAAGCAAGAAGGAAAACGAATAGCATGACGCCCACTCCAATGCACCAGTCGAGTGACGCAGATATCCGTACCAACCACCGTACCAACTCGTACACTTGAGCAGCACGAGACGTCACGCGAGCGCACGCTAACTAAGATGTCGGTGCGCCGCACCAGAAATATGTGCATTTTGGTAAAGTAATAGAAATCAACGAAACGCCATATAATCAGTCAATACAAATCAATAACGCAAAATTAAACGTCGAAACGAGTTCATTTCATTGTCTTGTAGAGCTGCAAATGCAAGAAAACAAATACATTTATTAGATTTTAATATGCTAAATAATTAGTAATTAGGGAAATTAGCAGACTGACCAGGGCAGCGCTCTCTACGCCCATTGCGAGAATGTACTGCAAGCCCTCCACCCACAGGCGGTAGTCCTCTTCACAGCACGCGACAACATTGAGAACTCTAAAGCAAGACACTCAATTACTCGATCTGTCGTAAAGCTTTTCTTTCCAAAGTTTGCTTTTCTTGCCTGTTGGGTGTAAGCAACGAAAATGCATACTGATGTCTGCTGGCTGGGTCGTAGTCTTTCCTGCCAGCAATAAGTGAACTGGGAGTTGGCTTCATGTCAACCAGTAACTCTACAGAAAGCATCTACAGGCACTCAATTTGTTAACCTTCTTAACGTGGCTACCAGATTTCACTTCTTTGCTGCTTGGTTCAGCATGCACTGACCAGCATATTGAACCATTTGAAAGATTGACCCAAAAGAAACGATTATGAAGGGGGCCACGACCATAGTTAGTAAACTTGCCCAGCCAACAGCCAATTGTCAAGAACTATAACAGCACACCTCTGTAATGTATTAGTTATTAGATGGGTACATTGCAGGTATTTGCAGCATTTATTGTCCCTGATGCCTCAACCAATTATTAACAAGATAATAGACTGAGCTGAAGACAACCTGCAATTATCGAGGTGACAATTCGGTAAGGCCATAATGATACACACACACACACACACACACACACACACACACACACACACACACACACACACACACACACACACACACACACACACACACACACACACACACACACACACACACACACCACATCACATTTAACTTGACAAAAAGTTAATTCTCTTGCTACAGATAGTACTCTAAACCTTAATGAGCTTATGAGCTTGAGGTGACACATCAACTTTTTTAGCATCTTGCTGACCAAGTGATGACAGCTCTGCATCATGCTCCACAGAATGGAGATGAAAGTCTGCTCCATTACTGCAACTATAGCAAATGCAAAAGGCAGGATAAATTATTTCACTACAAAGCATAGCACGGCAAATTTCAACTACACAACAGACATGAATTGAACTCAATATAAATATAAATATATTATGTGTAGTACAATGTATGTTTAGACAATGACTGATATTTGAAATATAGAAAGGGCATACAGTAGTAGTGGTAGTGGTAGTGGTGTATGCATCCAAGTGTGTGTGTGTGTGTGTGTGTGTGTGTGTGTGTGTGTGTGTGTGTGTGTGTGTGTGTGTGTGTGTGTGTGTGTGTGTGTGTGTGTGTGTGTGTGTGTGTGATGGGTGTGTCAATGGGAAGTGGCAGTCCTCTCACTGAACCGCCCAAAGCATATGGGACCACATATTTCTGGAAAGTTTTGCAAAAGCAAAGAAGTATATTAAGTTGTACTTCAACCACAGTGCAGTGGCTGCTTAAGTAACTCAGCAAGCTGGTCACCTACATGTTGCCACAAAATAAAATTCAGAACGCTACCCGTGTGTGTATAGACAGAAGTATTGAGACAAAGCCAGTAAGGTCAATAAATAAGAAAAGAATAGACTACAAAATATCCAGGAGACACAAGAATTAAAATGTTGGGTGTGTGAATAGCAGTCACCAAGACTTTACAACTACTGTCTATTCCCCGTAAGTGGAAGTGAGTAATAAAGCAGAGGTCACACCAGGTGTGCTCATTAGAGCAGTAGGAGCTTCTCCAGTTGGACCATGTTACAACAACTATCTTAAATGGTTCCAGTTGTTGATCCATTGGTCTTACAAGATAATTGCATAATAACCATTGCTCAACCCGTTTGTCTTTGATATGCAAAAGTATTATCCTTCCGTTTTGTTTATAGGAAGGGTTTAGATAATTTGATAAACAGAAATGTCAGACCTAGCGGTTTCTAACAATACGGAGATCATCGCGGAAGTCCAAAAAACAGCGGAGATATTGATGATTTTCAAAGTTCACACTTATGGAGAACAGACAGTAAAACATAATCATTCAAACTCTAATATTCAACACAATTTCAATCTCGTCAGTCATTCTACCACCATAACATTAAATTAGCAACCAACCACCAGATTGATTGCCAACTGCACAAGTTTACTGTCATTGCATGACCAAAGTTGATCATGACAAGCCAGCAGTAGAACTGCCATAGAGTTTTGCAACATGGCAGTAGCAAAGAACTGCTTTTGTCAATGTTCCAAACCACCAACCAACCGTAACCCGAGAATCACATTTCCTCACAGAAAATCAATCCTCACAAGTTTGAACTTCAAATGGAGAAAACATAAAAACAAGTATATTGCAACAAACACTTAGCAGAGAAAACCTGATAGATTTTAAGTTATGACAGACTGTTCTATGGTAATACAATAACTGACCCAACTGTTACCATGACTACTTAGTTTGTCTCACCTTGATGCCTGATTGTAAGAATGAAATGGACAATCTGTCACTCCTTGTGTTTGACCAGCCAATAAGAGAGCACAGTAATGATACTTCTTCAACACAGCAATGTCATATGGAGTGTAGCCATTATGATCGCACAGATTGGGATTTCCTGCAACAGTCAGCATGAATGGCACGGCAGCATACATGTTGACTATCCTGCTTTGTGCATAGAAACAGCAGTGCAGTTTAACAAGAGTACTTGCTCCAAATCATATGATACCCTAATCTCTTTAATAGCTGTTGCAAACCAGTAGCCAGATAACGTACATACATACATAAAGCAAGTACAATAGTTTATACCACAAAACAAGTCATACAGTAAAATGTGCAAATGATTTCATTAATTTTTAGCCTCTTTCCTGGACTAAAGCCTTGACTATACATAGTATACTACATATTTTACTGTATGCCAATAATATGCAATAGAACACATGCAGTCATTGCCAGGAATAGTTAATTAGCTAAAAAACTATAACAAACAACAGCAATCCTAGAGATAATAGCTGAAGAAATTACATTCTTTGTTATATACTTAGCTGTCTGTTTGTTTTTTATGTGTATGTGTATGTGTGTGTTTGACTGTGTATTGTATGTATTCTCTCATTTGTGAGAGACTGTACCTATTGGTACAAAGTGAAATATATTATTACAAGTATAAAAGCATTTTGAAAAAATGAGAAAGACGTAGGGTTGCTGTACAAAAAATAGAAACAAGACCATGTAAGGGTGTGCTGTGACATCTTTCATGAATTCACTCATACAGACTGAGCAATACATCATCCCTACAGTGCACTATCTTCTAGCGTATAAAACACGTAGTGTCTCGAAAATGGTGCAATGTAAGGATGATGTATTGCTCAGTCTGTATGAGTGAATTCATAAAAGATGTCAAAGCACACCCTTACATGGTCTTGTTTCTATTTTTTGTATGGCAACCCTACATCTTTCTCATTTTTCAAAATGTTTTTTATACTTGTTTGCATTCTTTTTAAACTGAAAGTAAAGAAATATACTGAAAGCACGGGATAGTTGACCTCAGATCAATATACTTTAGGTGTGTGTTCAAATGAACTGGAAGGTGTAGCGTTTGCGTTATCAAGAAAGTTTACACGGGGTCGATCCTTGGAAAGGGGCCCTTGCACTGTAATGACAAATTTGAGTAGTCGTGGACCTGCTCCGTTGCAAACGCAGAGGTTTGGTATAGAAATCAGCTTTGTAGCATAAACGGTTGATACCAATACCCACTCTTACAGAAGGACTAAACACAAACTCAACCCTACATACCAACGCTACCACGTTGGTGATATACAGACAAGATCATTTGCCCATGCTTCACAATGCTCTATTATAATCTTTGTAAACTTGTACACTGACCCATTTCTTAATTAAAACATCTGCTGAGAAAGGTGTGGACAAGAATAGTCCACAGGTAAATTTAACAAATGAAACCTTGCCGTAAATCAAATACAGTTGTAACTACAAAATAAAAAAGACATGAAGTGTCTCCCTGGATGACTGCAAGATAAAAGAAATCAATCATGCACATGATTTACGCAAAATCATGTGCAAAGTAATGAACAACATTTGCATAGTAAAACTAAAATTGTTAAATATATAGTAAGCAAATTAATGACTACTGCATGACACAGCCTTTAGAATAACATGACATTTCTTACCTTGTCCAGCCAAAAGAGTCCTAATCACTTCTGGTTTCTCACAAGCAGCTGCCCAATGAAGAGCTGTTCGACTAGAAGCAAGTTAATCAACAAAACAAAAGATTCCATGAGTAGTTAGTTGTTGACGGCAGTTACTGTAACATTTTGTAATACCCATCATTGTCAGTGTCATCAACTGAGGTGGGACGTACAGCCATTATGATAGCGATACAAGAAGCTGAACCCTAATGCATGTACAGGTAAAACCATATAAATATAGTCGATCCTCTCTGGCATGCAAACATGGAAGCAGACAGACATGTGAATAACACACTGACTGACTGACTGACTGACTGACTGACTGACAAAGATCATTTATTGAACATACAAGGCACTACGTACATCATAGGAAGTCGAAACATAATAGTCGCTACTGAAATCTAAAACCCACTAATGAATGCTACTTTGAAGTTCGCAGTCTAAAGCTATATCAGCACTAGAACTTTGTAAATGAAGTCTGTCAATCTTCTTCAGCAAGACTTTAGCATTGCATCTCTGTAGGATTACACTCAATTTTTTTCTCCAGTAGGAACGGAATTCAGCCTTGTTGCATTTTCCGTCGCTGTCTGACTGACTGACTGACTGACTGACTGACTGACTGACTGACTGACAAAAATCATTTATTAGACACAACTTTTACGTGCAGAACACTAAAAGTTAAAGATATTATCCATGAGAGTTCAAGTCAGTGGAATCACGGTCACAGCAAACAATTAAAAGTAAGTGCAAATAGTAGTTCGAGATCAATTCCAATGAACAGCACCTTGAATGACTGACTGACTGACTGACTGACTGACTGACTGGCAAACTTCATTTATTGAACACAAACTTCTACATAAGAAACACTGATGAGTGCAAAAGCTAAAGCTACAATAAAAGTACTGTATGTACTGACTGACTGACTGACTGACTGACTGACTGACTGACTGGCTTTATTGAAACACAAAATCTTCAAAAGACTTCTATCACTAAATTCTATAGTTCAAAATGCATGATTTCAATCTAGTGAACAATACTTTGGATGTCTCTGTCATACATGTTCCTATCAACTTGAGCTAGTAATTTGGCATTTTGACCGACAGACTGAATAACCTTCATTTACTGACTACCTGACTGCCCACCTGACTGACTGACTAATCGCACACAGACACACAGACACACAGACACACACAGACACAAACACACACAGACACACACAGACACACACACACACACACACACACACACACACACACACACACACACACACACACACACACACACACACAGTCAGAGGCAAGCAGACAAAAAACAGAAGTTATTATGTTATATCCTGTGGATATGACATACTGACCAGTTCTGCAGCACAGTGAATAACTGTCTTGCCTTTATAATCACGAAAGCAACTACTTTCTTGAGTTAATAGCAACTGGAAAATATAACCAAAACTCAGAAGCAACACATCAAACTTTCTAAAGCAAAGACAACAAAACCTATTCAGACAGTTTACTACGTAGCCAATATGTAACATAGTATTGTGTCAGTGTGCCTAATATGCAACACACAATATTCTTTGCATAACTTTTATCTATTGTGCGGATTATAATCATTCACACAACAATCAATGTAGTGTGTTACAAATACCTTATGATTGTATCTAATCAATCTGCCACCAGTAATTTATCATCATTTACATGTAGATAGTGGTACAGCAAAAGCTCAGTATTAATTAAAGCCATACTGGTGTGACAAAATAATATTTAGAATCAATACTACCGTACCTACATAGCTCAGGTTGAAGTGCTCCAACTATAATACTGTACTGACGCGATTAATACCCCAGGCCTCGAGTAAAGTCCCATCCCCACCTTTGGTCCAGGGCCAACCATGGGGGTGGGGTATTAATCACGTCACTACGGTACTCTCTAGTCAAATTTGTGTTGCTACATAAATGGTTAAAAAGGCATTTTCATGTGGTCAGACTTACAAACTTGAGCCGACCTCAAGTGGGGTAGCTAGCTCTTGCATCTTTTTAGCTATTGCATGTAATGTATGTTCAAGTGCCCCGGCAAGAAGATCAATTTCAATTGACAGTAAGCTCTTCCTAGCACAGTTCATAGCTTGTGCATGCACAAACAGATGAAACTACTGCTAGGCTGTCTATTCAGGCGTCGATTGACAGGGATGGCAGCAGTGTAAACTTTAAACAATGCAACTTTTATGCTCACTGTGAACTGAGAGCACTTGCCTACCTAAAGAAAGCCGTCTGTGACTAGAGTAAGTGCATGCTACATACGAGAATGAGATGTGTACTTTCGGGGTCACATGCATAGAACAAGGAACCGTGATCTGGCTCAGAGTGCCAAAGTGCTTGTTGAATTTTACCAAAACTGCAGTGCAGCAACCTCAATTTCGCAGAATTGAGATTTTAGACAGAAAAATCCCAAGTACTACATATTTTAAGGCCTCTTACTGCAACATCTTGATCCTTCCAATTTCAGGCTATACAAAGACTTCAGTCAGCTTTGCCTTCATTGGAAATTAGAGCACCCAAGACTTCATGGTTACTGAGGGCACGTTTCCACTAGTGCCTAAACCGATTTAACAAGTGGTTTAAGCTAAACTGGTTTAAGAATTCACTTGTTTCCACCTGCACTAAACCAGTTCTATTTTAAACCTAAACCGCTTTCCTAAACCCACTTCAAAGTAGGTTTAGCAAAGTGGTTTAGGTTTAACTGTCACGTGACAGTAGCAAGCTTGTTTAGATGGCTTCCCACAATGTCGTTTTGATGATATTGACTATTTTGCTAGGAAAGGATTGCCGTAAAAGATGTAAGGGTCGTTAACTAGGGGAAAGAAATCTAGGGGAGAGAAAAGACGGTGTCCTTGGTCATCGTCATGCAAATTCCTACTAGCAGATGCTGAATCAGTGAAAACCAACAGTTGCTCTGACTTGGCGACAAAGCAGCCCAATACTTCAAAATAAGGCGTTCCTAGACTGTTTGTTTTGCACATCCCGGATGTGCAAGTTACTAGTGGAAACAGTCGCTTTCTTGAACTGGTTTAGTTCTTAAACCCATTTAGCTAAACTAGTTTAAGGTGCAGCTAGTGGAAACACGGCCTGAGTGTTTGAATTAGTATACCTAATTCAAACGTGTAATTCAAATGTGATAAAATGTGCAAGTGCTTTATAACTAATAAGAATGCACTTGTGTTGCACATGTTCATAGTACATACAATCAGATGAGACAATATGCTATTGATCAGATGGCTCATAATATACAAACACTTAATTAATACTGATAACAAGACTCTAAACATTCCTAAAACAACAGAAAAGAAATAAAAATGTTAGGTTGATG
Organism: Corticium candelabrum; assembly: GCF_963422355.1. Taxonomy (NCBI): domain Eukaryota; kingdom Metazoa; phylum Porifera; class Homoscleromorpha; order Homosclerophorida; family Plakinidae; genus Corticium; species Corticium candelabrum. Next base: position 2,123,554 of record NC_085098.1, on the reverse strand, counting down.
TTGATTCAATCCCTATTGCAGCTACAGTCAGGTAGTAGTAAACTGCTGAAATTGAGTTTCACTAAAATGTGTGAAATGTAACTAAATTATGACATCTATCACAGTAACACGTGCAACTGCAACCATCTAAGAGATCTTCTAAAATAATTTAAATTACTGGATAATTTTCATGTTTCTCCTTCCTAACTGAATCATTGAATAAATTTTACTGCATATCTGTGGCATGGCACACACAAGATTCTCCCTAGAGCCTGGTTCACAATATCGATGTTGACGTTGATGTTGACTTGCTCACAGTATTTGTGCAACGCGATGCATAGATCAGATGGTCTGAAGCTTGAGTCCGGCACGCTCAACATAAACAAATCCATTACTATATGTGACTTTTCTGTTGCTATTTCTACTGCGTTGTAGATGCAACAGAGTTCAAACTGGTAGGAGACAAAACTGGATTAGAAAAATATGTTAGCAACGCCGGCAGCAAAAACAATTTCATGGGCATTTTCCTTCAGTCCTATAGTCTTTTTAATCATTTGACCGGATTTGCCATGATATGGGTAGTTCCTCAAGGATTCCACCAGCGCTTCATCCACTGCTGATCCCGGATATGTTTTAGTTCAAGGATGTCTTATTATGAAAATGATCATGTGCTTGACACTGAGTTCTTCCAGTTCTTGATGCTGAAATAGAAGAACTTGGTTCAATTCAAGTGTAAACATCAACGTCGTGACACCCGGCTCAGCGCTGGTGATGCTGGTGTGTTCATAATATTGACATTGACGGGGGCGTCAAACATTGACGTTGATGTGAACATCAGCATCAATATTATGAACCAGGCTTAAGGCACAGTAGCCTGATGCTACACCACTATAAATCAAACTATTATCATCATAGTATTGAAGCATAGAATAATACCAATATTACCCTTGCACACCAAGAGATTATGTGCAGACATTACCTCTAGAGTACGACAAACGGGCCTGTTTGACTTGAAATCCACAGTTATAGTAGGTGATATATAATAATATGTGGTTAGGCTCTCATGTGTACATGCATCTACTGTTGCTGCGTAAACATCAGTGAACAGTCTGTTGTCTAACACTTCACGTTCTACTGTTGATGATGCATTTATACTATTACACACATGCACTATTCCGCATTAACTGTAAAACTGCATGTATTGTTATCTTCATTCTCTTATGCTATGATTGGCTAAACGATCGACATTCCAGAAAGCTATACAGCCATATGATACCCCTAACAACACAGTTGTTACAACACTGGCCAAAGTTTCTAGAAAAAGTCACTGATATGCGTACACTATCTATGGTAGCATAAATTCCAGACAGAAAGAGTAGCAAAATCTCATGCTCCTACAAGCTAGTATCAACCCATTGCTCATGTAATGTAACCGACCTTGAGGCATGATGTATCATTCTTGTAAACTGACCAATGAATAGCTGCCATACCATCAATATCAACTAGACTGACATCTATAAACACATAACCATCTCATATTTGATGAATATAACTACATATTCATCTCACCGGTCCCTCTTTCTAAAAGTGCTTGCACGTGGGCTGACTGTGAATTGTAAGCAGCCCACATAAGAGGAGTCATTTCAGCTCTATCACGCACATTTAAATTGACATCAATGACCTAAACACAAAGCTGTTTATTTCAAAACTACATACACCCCTAAAACTGTGAGTGCGTTCGATTTGCAGTTCCGGCAGTTCTAGAACTGCTAGAACTCGCGTTCAACTTAGTTCTGGAACTGTTTGAACTGATTACAACAGTTCAGATCAAATAGCTGAAACTGCTAGAACTGACGGAACACTCTTTGGTCTGAAAGTTCAAGGCTAGAATTGACACGCTTCTTTTCTGCAAAATTCCCGAAAGAGTGATGGCGCACTATTCGCAGATGGCATATAGTTTCGTGTGCTCTATCACTCCGTGTGAAGAAGATTGGCATCCATCACAAGGTCGACAAGAGGAGCTGTTAACTGAAGTCACTCTGGTAATCGATGGAATCATTTGATTGGTAGCTGATAAAGCCGTAATAGGTGTTGACATTGCTTCAGCTAGCAGTTCTGGTTGACAAAGCAGATTTTTTGTTCGATTTAGTTCTGGTTCTGTCAGTTCCAACAGTTCCGACACACCCTCATTTTCAGTTTAACAGAACAGCAAATCGAATGCGCCCTGTGACTCCTTTATCTAGTCATATTGGGAGACAATACATGGGAAATGTCTGCAAGCCAGAAAGACATCTTCTCAGTGCCATAATTACCTGTATGTATATCACATATTTTTTAGCATTCAAACAAAGTAAATATTTTGCATTGCACCCGCACTGAACTGGACAAAGAGTGTCCAGTAAGCAGAAAAAGCTCATACTTCAGAAGTCCAAAGATAAAAGGGCACTGAAAGAATAGTCTCCATGCAAAAATACACTCAAATATTTTTGTGAGCGCTTGAATACTATTATGAAAATGTAAATTGAAATAAAGAGAAATGCAGGCAAGCAAACACATGCACACACGCACACACAGACACACAGACACAGACACACAGACACACACACACACACACACACACACACACACACACATCACCACCACCACCACCACCACCATTATCACCATGCATCATCATCATCACCAGCATCAGCATTATTACCAAACAACCACCAACTATACATATACAACTATTGCACTGCTCTGTACCAGCAAGCAAGAACAAATGACATAATTCACCTTGTCTAGCAGGTATGTAAGAACTTTGCTTGATGAATTGTTTGTTGCCCAATGTAGTGGACATCGTCCTTCCTTGTCCTACATTATAAACCATGTTGCCATAAGCATATTTTAAAGCAGCGGTCTAAGCATACAGTCTTGTGAGCATCAGCTCGATGATGTAGCAACAAATCTATAAGCTCTGGGAAACCAGAATAGGCACACTGATGAAGAACAGTAGAACCATCTATAAAACATGATCAGGGCATACCCACCAATTTGTCATTACTAACCTAGTCTCATATACAAACATGCTGCTTCTAAATACTGTAAATCCAGAAATTTTTGTACTCATGCAATTTTAGTTATTTCATACAGATACCTGGTTGTACTAAAATAACACAAATACTAGAATTTATAGATAGATGCACTTGAATTCGGCTATGTTCAGTACAGTACTGATGTCCCGTATAAAAATAACATGTGGACGAACTACTTCATGGGCAGAAGTACTAAAATTATGAGCACAAAAATTTCTGGATTTACAGTAAGTGACTAATCCACTCCATGGTAGCATGCTGTTTCAATAAAAATAAATCGTAAACAAGAGCTATAACACCAGAGTAACAGACAAGTAGTCCAATTTACATATAAACATATAAATTTGATTAACATAGCTGTTGTACAAAAACTGTAAAGGATCATCCATAATTGTCTCAATGTTTGCAAGCATACAAACTGTACTCTGGGAGGAAGGGGGTTGAAGCTGGCGTCCATTAGAGAAATTGTATGATTAATCACATGCACAATGCAGTGAAAATGACGAATGCAGATATTAATGCACAAAACGAACTTGTCCACGCAGCTAAGACCCACTATTCCATCTGGCTCCTAGCAACACATAGCAGGAATATGAAAACGTTTTCACGTTCATGAATGGCGGAGTACAAAGTGTAACTGTACTAAATTTGCAGGAAGTCCATGGTCATAAACAGAATTAGAGACTCCTAAACTTAAGTAACTCACAGACTAAGCTTGCAGCTAAGAAGCAAAACCAGCAGTGCATGTACTAGTGAGATGGCCTTTATTTGTCCAATTGCAAGCAGTGACATGCAGTGATATGTTTCACATGCATAAGTGGACATGTCCCATCGGAATTCTAGGCAAATTGCACCTTGAGCTTCCTTCATCACAGATCTCAATGTGCAGTCAGCCTGAATAGCAAATGGTGAGAACTAGCTATAAGTTGCATGTCAAACTAATGCTTATTTAAAAATTATGAAACAGTCGTATTTACTTTATTACCAAATTATACTGAACTACATTTCTCTGTATGTTTTCAGGAGGGAAAGAGGGGTTGGAAAAAAGCTTATGCTTTATACGCTCTTAATTAAGAATGAAGTCAATTATGGATGACCCCTAACAAACGTACTGTAGGTATGGCATTGCCAATTGCTGGACAGTTAGATTGAATCAAACGATAGATTGTCATAGTTGACAATAAATAATACAGAGTCCACATAGCCGCAGTTTGCTAACCAGGAGTCTGCTGGTTGACATCTGCTCCCTCGTGCAGCAGCACTCTTGCACAATCAACTTGATTCCAGTAGACTGCATGCATGAGTGCAGACCTACCATGTCCATCAACACAATCTATACCTAAAACAGACACAGTTACTAGACTGAACACGAATTCCATAATAATGACTGTACTGTTCATAGTGTCACATGATATCCTAGATACATCTTGCACCTGCTGCTTTCCATCTGGAGATACAAGTCTGAGAACGGGATCTGTGTTGTTAGCAATATTTTTTAGCAGCTCTAGCAAATAGCGACGTTTGCCCATTGCTGCTGCATAATGAAGTGGAGTCATGGATGAACTGGTAATGGGATTGTCATTGTGAGATGCTCCAGGACCGGCTGGCCAATGACTTTCAGCTTCAATCAACTACAGTATAAAACAACATTAACTCTGAAATGTAAAAGAATGGTTTTTAATTTCAAATAATCAAACCAACAAAAAAGACAAATGGCAAATAACACAATATATAAACAAATAGACATGCAGATGTGTATGCCACAGAAGCAGGTAAGTATACAAACAAGTGAATATTAGAAGGTAGCAGACAACAACGGACTAACAAGCATGCAAACAGACAAATAGAAAGACAGATACATACTCACAACAGGCATGTAGCTGTGCGAGTAAACAAAAGGGCTGTCAAACAAACAAATTTAGCAAGCAATGCTGGTCTCTCACACAAATTTTCTTCAGAGAGCTACTATATAATCTAACAAAATAGCAGCCCACCTAAAAATGACAATGCTGCATAACTCACCTGCTGTTCAGTAAAGCAATCGTCATCTGTAACATTGCCAATTGGTGATGACAGTGTTCTTGGTGTTGACGTGATCACATTCTCACTCTTTCTTTCTGATAGTCCAGTCAGTTCCTCATACACCCAGCTAGGATCTGCATAGTCATTCCCACTTCTTTTATAGCCATCTGATCTCTTTGATGCAAGAGACGATTTAGACATTTCATTTGTAACAGGAGGAACGACATGGCAAACTTGAACACTAGATGATGAACGACTTGCTACAACAGAAAGACAAACCAGATAACATCAGTTATATGTACAGCACTTTCCTTCTACACCAAAAGCATTGACCAAATTAGCTAGGAGGTCTAGAATAATTACTGCAAAATGGCAAATGGCTGAGGAGATGACGTTATATGATCACGCTGCTCCAGTAGTTGGCTGGGATCCTGTGCACTACGCAGGAGCTATAAGTCATGCTAAGCAATCTCCTGGAGCCTGGCCATGCAGGTACTCGCAGGAGCCCTGACTGCGATGCCAACTGCAAAGTCGATGTTCATAACACCTATTAACTCTGTCAGTCCTAGGGTAGCAAGTGTACATATAACTAACAAGTCTCCTACTATTAAAACTACATGCAGCAGAAGAGACAGTACCAGGGGTCACTTGGGCAAGGATAGGCATGACCAGGTGGTGTGATTAACAGCCATCAACCTGGTCAGCAAGCCCTGCCTAGTATAGGCTCGAGAGTCTAGCCGGTCATCTCTCCCTGCGGCGAAGAAAGACCGGCTGGAGACATTCGCCACTCAAACAAACCGCCTGACTCTCTACCCTCCACTCAGAGTGCCGTTCAATGTTTGTGCATCCTTGATAGGGATGCACGTCGCTATTGGCTCGTAATTTCGCTCTGATGCAAGTGCATGTAGTCTCGACACGTGCCATCCAAGTCTACAAACAACAGGTCGAGTCTTTCCAGCTCTTCTCGTTGTCTGTCAAGCTCAAAGTTTACCACAGAGGCCAACCAAAGGTCGAACGCAATGTACACAAATCATAGCTCTGCACGTCGCCCTGTGTTGAGTGCAAATACCACGCTTTGTAGATGGTTTACTCGTTCAATGCATGCAGCGTACAACACCCTAAGCGACTACAAGTTGTTTTTGCATGCACTGCCTATTCGTAAGTATGAAAAGGAAGACAAAGGAGAAGACGACATGCAGGTGTAGCTCACACGTTAACAAAATGTGATATCAGACGGTAAAAGTAATTGACTAATCAGTTACAAATGCATTAGTAGAGAGCCAATAGTGACGGGCATTGCTATCAGCTGTTATCGTGAATACATGTGCATGACACTAACCAAACATGTAAAATCCTGATTGGAGGATAGAGAGAGGCAGTGGTTTCCTTTGAGTGGCGAATGTCTCCAGTCGGTCTTTCTCCGCTGCGGGGGAGATGACCGGCTGGACTCTCAAGCCTGTACCTAGCATAGTCACTGGCAATCTGGTGCTGCAGCATTTCTGGCAATTATATGTACACCTATACTGCCTACATTATTGATCACAGTTCAATCAAATACAGTACAACTATGGCATGTGAACTAAGAAAGTAGTAGGCAGGAGGGTAACTGACAAGCAGTGGAGAGCAGCAGATAAGCCAAAGCAGTAAACTAAAGCAAACTGCAAGCAGATTGATTAGCAGCTGTGCTGCAACACATGCATCAACCTTTAGTTCCGCCCCACACCATTACCAACACCTGTCCATAGTTAATCTACATTTAATAGCAATGGGTAATTCTGTATACACATTGCCAACTACATCTAAACTGTAATAAAGTAAACCCTGAATCAACAAGAAGTGCACAAAATGGTGCAAGATGACTGCCGTAATTTATCAGTTCGATGAAATATAAAGCAAACAAACAATGGCTTGACTTCAGGTCCTCACACCTTCACTAGCAAAATTGAAGACTAGCAAACATCACAAAGAGCATTAATTTATTGCTACTAAGATTATACAAAAGAGATGTGTGTGCACCTGGGCATTAACTGCCATTTTCACCAGCTCACTGGACACTAACTGCAGAGAATTTTTCAATGCTAACAGGAAGCCTACACACCCACACAATTCCCAATGTTTCGGATTGCAAAAGCCTATTAGATGCTCCCTAAATCAAATGATCAAATGAAAGATTTCGGGAAAGGCTGACTAAATGTAATACATGTATATTATTTAGTCAATTTAATCCTTAATAGCATAAAGTTGCTACATTTTATCTACCTTGTTGTCTCTCAGGTGATGTGATCTCCCGAACTTTCAATAACCTTGGTTGGTCATGTTGCATAGGAACTGTTTCATACAGTTTGTCCCTTTTCTCTTGTTTCTCTTGTTTCTCTTGTTTCTTCTTTCCTTTCCTGTCAATTTGAGCATATGCTGGCTCTTCGTAAATATGAAATTTGCCCTCTTCCGATGGCTGAGGATGAACTCTTCGCAGTTTTCTGGCATTTATAATTCCCACTGGACTGGCAGGTGGACTGCTCAACGATGAATGGCCACTTGCTGAAGACTTCTTGTCGTTCTTGTGCATATGTACAACCTCATCAATGTCTGCATGATCCCTTGTTTGCACCTGGATCACTTGTGTTGGTGTCATGTTTTGCTCCTTTGCTCGTTGCCTGTCATCTGTACTGCCCCATGCACTGACAGGCTGCCCTTTCACATCACGAGTCACATGAAATGGATTGTCTCCCAATTGCCTAACATGATGTGGGCTGCCAAAGTGATCGACAGTCTGCTTTACATATGAATTCACTAATTAATTAATAATATTATTTTTAACTAATATTTTAATTACTTTATCTCTTTTGACGTCATTGTTGGTGATGTGTTCGTCCGTTTGCTGTTGTTCCGCCCGTTTCCACAGTAAGTCATATAGATCTTCTTTAGACAAACTGGGTACGAGTCCAGGTGGAAGGTTCAATCCGCCAGTCATGTCGAGTCGCGATCGTGACCTCGCAGTTTCCTAGATGCAACCAACAAGAAGTCGGAAAATCAAACTCAAGAAGCTCGTAAATGTCAACATAGTAGGCACTACGAATGTCACTTCTTACATCGGATTCTGATTGGTCTGTCATCATTACTTCCGACATAACTCATTTCAAATGCCTTCCTTAGAATCCCGGATAATGCTTAGATTTGGCGCGAAGTTTAGGACTCCAAGGGTACAACTACAGTGTACACTGTATTTTACAATGCTCGTATCAGTTGCGGTACGTTTTTGTACAATCGGCTTGTTACTAAGTCTAACTTTGGTTGTAACAAGTACTGAGAGTGAGGCCTCTTCTGAGGTTACTCCAGTGTCAGTCTCACAGAAAGACATTTGTATCTTATCAACTACGTCTCGAACACTATGTCATAACAAAAGGAATAACCTTAACAAAGTTTCCAGATAGACGACTATTGAAGCATAAACGTCAGGATCATGCCCTAGCAGTGAAAACGATTTCACAGATAGATGATTTTGTCAAACAGTACAGGATGATCGAACTGGTGTTGGACAAACTCTTCCAGGTTTAATTATATGGCAAATATATTGATGAAGTAATGAGTGTTAATTAATTAAACTACCGCATGTTTGCAGGTACTAGCAGATGCTCGAGTGCAGATCAATGTAAGTGGATGGCAACCTGATATGCCATTCCCTGATAATGAGAAGGACAGAGAGGGTTGAGTCTAATGTCTAATAAAACGCTGCATAAGCTGTCTTTGAGTTATGTAATTTTCAACAGCCGTGGCTCAAGTCATTGAAAACACATTGCTGTTTGGAGACATTCTATTGAGAATACCAGATATGACACACGAGGTTTATGCCTAATGAGTTCTCTTGGGCTCTCGATATCATCACTCTTGGGCTGAATGATTGAATGAGTTTATTAGTAGCAAATTTAACTTTTTCTTCATTAGATCTACAAAAGTCAGACTAGAAGACGTGAACTTGTTATTTGGTCCCTCCAACTGTGTAATGAGACTGATGTTTTTGAACATGCAGAAAGGAAGCTGTTGAATCTGGTAAGGTCACATAGTTTTGTTTGCATCAGAGTGACCCTATTCTTAGCTACTTTGGGTTGATTGTTCATGGTAATATGGATACAAATAAAAATAAGTATGCATGACCACTATAGTTTAAATATTTGTGGCTGTAACTGTTTACTTAGATATGGCTGTCAATCTCTATAGTTATCTTTCTGAAACCATTTACACATTTAACATTTTTGATTTCTTTGTGAATTGTATGAAATTCACAAGTTGTTATGCAGTCTAGGCAGTTGTAGTAACCATTCAACAACTACCATCAATGAGAAACATACTAAACAATTAGTTTTGGCATCCTAAAGTTTTATTAATCATGTGTCGTTTATTATGTGGTGTAACAGTATGTATCTGAATTACCAAAAATGATAGAAGATGCATGTCCAACATTATCAGAAGCTATTTGATAGTATAGCCAAGAACTTTGTTTACATTACTTTTTATCATATTTGGCTGATTACATAATTTCATATTAATAGTTTCGTTGTGGGTGAACAGATTTGTGTGTAAGAATACTTGTGTAGTGATTACATTCCATTTGGGGGACTAGACTAACTTAATATTTATTTATATTAGTAGAAATACTCAGTAAGCTGGCTCCTAATACCAACCAATTCGTTCCATGTGCTACACATATTCTTGAGCTACTTCAAGAGCTTAGAGTAGAACTATAGAGCTTAGAGTAGAAGCTAGTATAGCATTTCTATGGCTGTCTGCACAGGGTTTTTGGAGATGGTCGTTCTCTGTATTTCCAGCACATACTGATCATGCATATATATACTGTATTGTTTATGAATGTTTTTGTTCTTCAAACATTTACATAAACCAAACACTGGAATATTTTGTCACCAAATTTTACTGTTTTACAGTATGCTGGCAATCAATGACGTACATCAGAGATTTGCCATTTTATATTTTTTCAGCAGAAGTATCAAAGACACTGTGCACATGGTATACTACAGAGGAGAAACTTTTTGGTTTCATATTGTAGTCCATACTATGAGACAGTCAATGCAGGCCTACACGTTCAGATTTTGCCTGTATAGGCAGTGGCATAAACAGCAGGGTGCTGAGGGTGATCGAGCAACCTTTGCCGTCTGCCATCACTCACTGGCAGCTTCTTCTTCTGGAAAGCAATTTGCTCAGTTGCTGCTACTAGTAATAGGTACAGTGTATGTCAAGGAAATGCTCATGTCCATGCCTTCCAACAACCTGAAGATAACATAATTGACCATATCTAAAGCATCAGAAAGACAAGGAACGAATATATTCCTTCCTTGTGTTTCTGATGTGTTAGTAGCATTTACAATGTCAAATGTCAACCTATTACGTTAGCTTTAGACTTCTAGCGAAGTGTCGATTAAAAGCAGCCATAATGTCTCTTGTAACACATAGACAGCAGTACTGTAGTATTGTCTGGGAGCCTCTAGTCACGAGTCTGCACACAGGCGGTCTAGATGCGATGGCCGTTTGTTGTTGGCCCAAAGCAACATCGCTGTGCAACCCTATATTCAAACAACAAGTCAGAATAGCAGGCAGTCATCAAAGCACCCAATACATCTGTAACATCTGTGGTCGCATATGCGGATCTCGTATTGGGCTGTTTCGTCATGGTCAAAGCCACAATTGAGATTTTTTGAAATCGACAACTCAGTCCATCATCATTCTTGGGGCACATGCCATCACCATCATGTGTGTGTTGTGTGTGTGTGTGTGTGTGTGTGTGTGTGTGTGTGTGTGTGTGTGTGTGTGTGTGTGTGTGTGTGTGTGTGTGTGTGTGTGCAGGCACATTGCGCCAGGCATGTGGTGTTTGGCTGCTGTCCTATATGTTGGTATTTGTCATTTGCGTTGAGCACCGCTGATGACGTCGCTGGGACTAAAAATTTTGGTTCAGTGTACTATTAGAACTGTCATCAAATATGTAGAAACCTTTATCTAGCAGCGTGTAGGCACTGTAGCTTTCCTTGAATATCTATAAAAACATTTCAAGACTTACTTAAGTTAGGTAAGAGGAGAGCTTGTGTAAAAGTTCTGCTCTCTCAATTAATTATACATGGTTGTCAGGACAAAATCCTAGTGTGGCAGCTTGCAACTAGACTGTGATTCTTTACAAATAGCTGTAATGTTGTCTTTTTTGTTTTAAATAGAACAATTTAAATTATTTGTTATGTATTTTTCATTTACAAGCAATTGCAGTCAAACACACGCTACATGTATCGTTTGCAAAATATTTCAGTGACCATTGATCACATACACAATCGGTTGCTATGACTTTGCATAACATTTCAAGAGGCTAAACGAGAACTTTAGAGCAGTGTTTCAAGACAGAAAAATGAATAGTTGTGCATGTGACTTGTGGCAAAACAATGTTATGTGTGGCAAGCAAATATTGCTTATGACTAATTATTACTTGCTTTCTGCTTAATCTTCAGATGAGTCAAGAGCTGGGTGTCATACCAATGGAGGAAGACTACATAAATCCTTACAGAATCAAATTGGTAACAGTTGCAGGTTCTCTCATTTGCTAACTGCTACAAATAGGTGTTGTAGAAGAAACCAAGTGCTCCTCAGAAGACGCCAAAGAAGAAACAACGACAGCCAAGAGAGAAAAAGCCTCGATTAGGTGGACGAAGACTGGAGTTGTGATAATTACTACATAAGAAATATGAATAAATAATAAAATATTTTCTCCAGCGAGCACAAGGTTTAATTTCTTCTCTGGTAAATTTAAAAATTCAGTGGGATTAGAGAGCGGCTTTAAATTGTCAGGGTGTCAGCTGTTGAGGTCATTAGCTGCTTGTCTGCTTGGTGACAGCTAGGGCGGAGAGAGACTGGAGACAAACTGCAGTTTGTCTCCAGTCTAAGTCTAAACTGCTGTCTGAATCTGTCTGTCGACCATTGATGGTTAACACTTCGTGGTTATCAGTATAGCTTGTGCTTCTTTCTTTACCTTTCTTGAGTTTCTTCACAGCAGGCATCCTACAGACTAACAGTGTACGTACAGTGGTCGCCACGTTGGCTAACCGCTTACGTGTGTTTGTTAATTGTGAAGGTCCCGGATGGATCGGCTCGGTACAGGTGTACATTTTGCGGACCTGAACGGAATACTCATAGCTGCATTTTGATTGGCCCATTTCGATCCAAAGGCGGGACTATAGAAGGCGGTAACTTTGTAATTGATCATTCTCTGAGTGACGTTCTTGCAGTTCTAGCTAAGTGTTTCTAAATCATGTCTGGTCGTGGCAAAGGTGGGAAATCTCGTTCTAAGGCAAAGAGCCGTTCGTCTCGTGCTGGTCTCCAGTTTCCCGTCGGGAGGATGCATCGTCTCCTTCGCAAAGGACACTACAGCGATCGTGTCGGAGCCGGCGCACCTGTCTACATGGCTGCTGTCCTAGAATATCTAACTGCTGAGGTTTTGGAATTGGCAGGGAACGCTGCCAGAGACAACAAAAAGGCGCGTATCATCCCAAGACACCTTCAGTTAGCAGTGAGAAACGACGAGGAACTGAACAAGCTACTTCGAGGCATTACGATCTCGTCCGGAGGTGTACTACCTAACATCCATTCGGTTCTTATACCAAAAAGATCTTCAACTGGTGACAAGAGCTAATTAGCTCAGTGCCTGACGTCAAACAGTTTAGCCTACATGTCAAACTTGTAGAGTACATTAGAGACCGTCTTTTAGTGTACTGCTCTAGGTGGCATTTATATTCTAGTAGTACGACTTACCAGTAAACGGCGCAATGCGCTCTAATATTCACGACCACGTGAACATCTCGCTAGTGTATAATACCAGTATTATAGTAATATACAGCCTATTGAACAGTGTGACTCAAATCTAAGTCTACATGTGAAATTTTAGTTTTTTGATACATTGATTGGCGTGCAGTAAAGAGCAGTCTCCTCTCCGGTAAATAAGTCCCATCAATACTGTAACAAGAAAGATACATTATAATTAAAGTTCAAAGTTTCACACTAATTGACTTTTCAGATACATCAATCATGAGTGCCCTTCATCATTGACTTGGGTTTTGCATGATGGTTTGAGGAAAGGATCATAGAAGTCAAACTTAATAACAAGAAAGATGACATTGTCAAGTAGAGCAGCAAAGCCAAATGAAATATGTTCAGGTGGGAGTGATTGGACCAATAGAAGTGACCAAAAGAACAACAAACTGGGGGCCTACAGTAGATGCAAACAAACACATCATTGCTAGAAATTATGTTACCTATGTAAAAAAGTTAGTGTATTGTAAATTATGAAGCCTCTCAAAATAGCACAGTAATATTTCAAATGAAGTTCTGGGTAATAAAACATCATTCACTGATTCCAGGACTTGGAATTAATCCACACCTTGAGGACAGTCTCTCTGCCAAACAGATAGCAAGAGATAGAGGTCTCGTACCAAAAGAGAGCAGTGTCTAGCTACTAGCAGTTTCTTCTTGTAGCATATGTTGTAACGACAGTTCAAGCTGTCCATTTCATTTTTGGGCAAACTACAGATGCAACTGTTTCAGTAGTGAAATAACTTACAAAGACAACACTGATAATAAATGGCCAACACTCACCCTCCACATTATAGAAAATTACAGAAAATATACTCTAAATAATTCATCAGATGGTCTGTTTGTGGTGATGGCCATGGATAGCCATCCGGCTACAGTTCTTGTTGGGCACTTGCTGTACAATGCAAACACACAGCATGTCCTCAACAACTCGATCCCTGCAAGACGCTTGCAATTTGATCTGCAGTCTAAACGCATTGTTATGTATCAGTCTTGAGATCAGCCAAACCCCATTGATGAAGCTGAATATCACTGGTGCTACAGTATGTGCCTCCTAGCTGTTCATTATTAGACTGCAGAGATCACACTCTGTCAGCAGCCCTCAATCCCTCCGGATCCCTGGCAAATTATAATTACCCTGTTCAGCTAGTAGACTATTAGCTCTAGATTGCAGCCAGTTCGATTTCACTTGTCCTATAGCCATCTGCATCAATCCACGTACAGCATGATGTTGCCTTTGCAATGTTTCTAACTATGGGCCTTGCAAAGAAGCTTTGAAAGCGCTAGAGGCCTATATTCCAACAAATTCATCCAACAAGAGACATTGCCTAAATCATGGCACATGATGTCATGACACTGAACCCAACTGTAGTCTCGCGTAGTCAGACAGCTCTCTCAGTCTCCCTATCTGTTCCATTTGCAGGTCGAGGCATTACTGTAATTCTAGCGCATGCGCGTTTTGGGATACTAATCACTCCCATGAGTGGTGCGTTAGCATTATGGCAACAGCGACAGCAGCATTGTACGCTCCTTTCAAATCAACCGAACAGCGCAAGATGTTGGCTGCAAACAGCTTTATAATCTAGTCAATCTAATGAACGTGTGTTTTGTCAGTGAGGCTCCCGGTGGAACGCAGCGATGTCAGAAGTGTTTAGAACATGGCCACTGGACATTCGAGTGTTCAAATGAAAGGAAGTACGTTCACAGACCGTCGAGAACGGCGATTATGGCTAAGAAACAGAAAGCGGCGGCAACCAAACGACCACCGTACAGAAAATTTGCTACGCCATCATGTCGACGTCATAAAACGCTAAACTTTTTCGTTTTAGACCGAAGAGCAATCGGCCAGCTGTTAACAGAAGGAAAGTTGTTAGAAAAAAGAGAAAGGTAGACAGCAGCAGTGACAGTTCCAGTAGTGACTCGTCCAGCAGTTCGAGCAGTGATTCGAGCTCATCTTCCTCGGACAGTGATGACGGTTCAAGCTCTTCAGGTCGAGGATCAGACTCGTCAGACTCGAGCTCAAAGTCTAGTAGCAGATCTTCAGATGATGCTTCATCAAGCAGTAGTAGATCAACACAAAAGAAGAGGAAGAGAGGGAAGAAACGGTGATAGCGTATGGTCATAAATGTAATTAGAATAAAAAATCAAAATTATAATGTTGGAACAGTGAATTTGACTAAAGTCTTTTCTATTTCATTAAGCACCAGGCATCATCTACAAAGGACGTATATAGGATCATAACTGACTGCGTGTAAATCCCTGATTTATAGACAGCAGTTGCTGTAGTATATAGCAGTTGTTAATCATTAAATGGTATTGTAGGAGCTCTTAACTGGGAGTACACTCATTCTGATATTAGTCTATTTCCCTGGCCACTCCACCTCTCAACTCGTTTGGTACTAGGTGTGGTTATTATATGTCACATAAGTATTGTAAAGTTTGAATAAAACATCAAGGTTCAGGCTATCATTGCTATGGATTAGACAGATAGATACTTTAGTAACTGAAACTGTGTTTACTTACACCTTTGCTTCTACAGCCATGAGTCATCTAGGTTTGAAAACCGTGATCTACTTTGAAGTATTATGAATATTGATGCCAGTTGTTTTTAATTAAGCAAGCTACTTAATTAGAGTTCATTAGTGTAAAGTCTGTTCTAGAATTGTTAAGAGCAGCTGTTGCTTCACACAAGTACAAAGTTAGATATAACTGCAAGACCTTATAACCAGGTGATAATCAGTTAACTGTGTGTCGTCATACCCCCACGTACAGGCATTGCCGTGTTGGTACAGAAACCAAACATGACAGCACAAGAGGGCTCCTTCAATCTGCTGTACTCTATTAGCCAAGGTCCATGCTCCACTGGCGAAAGCTTGAAATGTTGTCCTTAATTAATAGCATGTCTTGGGGCATTTACATGTTGCAATACAATGGGTGATGTAGGGAGGTACACGTACATTGCATTATGACTGTACCAACTACTGTTTGAGTTCTGAAGGTGCCTTTGCATGCACAAGTTTAACAACAGCAAATAATAATAACAATAATATTAATTGTTATTGTAGTATTTCCATTACAACCACCTATGTCACATCACAACAGCAAAACAGAAAGCAACAATACTAAACTCAGTAGGGTGAGTGGGTTTTTTGCTGTCACAACTGGGTGACCACCAACCCAGCAGGTAAGTCCCAGAGATTGAGGTACATGTTTCCGTGTAAACCATATGGTGCTAGTAACTGGCATATCAATTATTGATTGTGTGCGCTATGAGGATTTTGCCAGCTCTGAACACAGCACCACCAGGAAAGCACCAATCCTCATTACCAATGGTCCCAACCCAGATCACAGAAACTCCCCATCGACGGAAACAAGCCTATTCTCACAGACATAGCCAAATAACAGTGTGAAAGAACCAACAGACACATTCATTGTCAAAGAACCAGAACTCTAACGACTAGATAACGAGCTGGGCAGCTACATAAACTAATCAGCCCTTAACCTCTAAACAAAGTAGCTTCTAGTTATATGCGTCATTACGCTACTGTAATTGTCCATCGCAGATATAAAGATTAGATAAGATATAAAGCAAGCTAGCTATTGAGCTCAAAAAAATTAAACTTTGGACTGCTACCTGGCAGAGATAGCATCTAGTTATCTAGTATTAAAAATAGTTTAGCCAGGTGCAAAATGCCCAGCAGTATTGCTTTCTGTAATAGTGTATGGTCACCAACAAATTTCCAGCATCTTCTTATTGATCTAATGATATTGATTTGAGAGTGTCTGTTCTTATTCCACCTAGTACACCAAATATCAGTGGACAGATCTTTACATTCTATGACCTGTAGAGTGACAGATCTTTACATTCCATGACTTGTAGAGTGTTTCATTTCAATGACGAGTGTTTTTTGTAAACGATGCAGATTGTGATGACCTGGAATAATGTCCAGCCACGGTGCAATACCACCCGTACCTACGTGCGCTATTCCCAAAGCTCCCAACACCACTGGAACAACCGGTGTCCGATTGACACATACGGCTTACCTCCACCCGCAAGTCGCTGTAGTATACCTCGTCAGTTTCTCAGCTTGTTTCCTGGCGATGTTGCCATCAGCAGGACAGCCGATATATCAATAAAAAGACAAGTGTTTGTCTTCTTATTTATGTCAGGATGATTGGCACCTTCTTAGCAATAGGAATGGCTGTATACCACATCATAGTGATGTCGTCCGTCTCCACAAGCCTATCAGGAAGATGCCAGTACTGTACCGTCTGCTCTCCACTGGAACCCCAAACTGACGACAAATGTTCCCGTGGATGATGGGACCCACTTGATTGTGTTGATCAGGGTACAGTCTGCCACAATGTGGTCTACTGCCTCCAGGTCTGCACTGCATCAGCAGCAAGTGGAACTAACGTCAGGATGCAGAATGTTGCGTTCGTAGTCCCGAGTCCGAAGAGGTTGGTCGTGAGCAGCAACCGCCAGTCCGTGGGTTGAAGCAGGAAGACTCGCTGACTTCAGCCATCCGTAGGTCACATCCATGTCCACAGGTGGTTTCTCAGTGAGACGGCGATATACTGACTGTGAATAAAATTCCTGCTCCAGGACTGCGCACGAAGAGGACTGCTGTACATGCGGAAATGTTTCACATCCGCCCGAGGCTCTTGCTCGAAGATACCATTATACGTGATAACACTTTCGTACAGGCGACTTGTCCCCAGTCAGATTCCTCTGCAACCGTGCAATAAACTGACAGGCCATGCATCGCAAATGAGACGACCTCCTAGCATCACACGTACCTGTACCATCTTCATCAAGAAACCAGAACTGTCACAAAGGCAATAACAGTCCAGTCCCACAATACAAAACTGATACGTCGACTCAATCTGTTGTAACACTCGACAGCCCTTGGTGCACGGACTGTATACAGCCGGTCAATGTCTGCCGCAGCTGGATGGTGCATGGACACCATGCATGCATAGAAAGAATAAGTTTTCTTGTCCGCGCCGATCATGCTGCTGCATGTCCGCGGTCCTCCAATGATTGACACCAAAATCGTTAGTTACGGTAACTCGTACTAAGTGAGAGCCGGTAGTGCAAACCCATTGATGGCCAGAATCTTGTTCCCGCGCGATCGACCTTACAACTCGGTTCTACAACTCGGTCCAGCGAACCATCCTTACTAGGAAAGTACCACTCGTGACGGAGCGCCAGCACTGTGCTGGATACCGTTACTCTCATCCACACCCAAATAAATACTTGTCGACTTAATTAATTTACCTGGTTCCAAACAGTAGATAGTGTCCGTTTTCCTACCGTCACGTTCTCACCCCAGAATTGTTTCCATAGAACTTGCCGTTGACAAAGCGTGCAACAGCACTCTTGTCCGGACCAAACTTCAACTGGATGTCATTAGAATAGGTACGAACCGTGTGCAACAACCCTTTCAGCTGATCAGGATTTCTGCTATGATATCAGCTTCAGAACATCCATGTAAAGCAGGTGACTGCATGACAAACTGACGTTCGGCAGTCTCACAACGCCCAGTGCTCAACCAATAGCCCTAGCCATGCAGTTCTGCGTACTCCGCGCTGAGAGGATTAAGAGCCATACAGAAGGAAAGCGGAGATGGTGAATCACCTTGGAAATACCTCACCTGATCCGCATGAACCTCATCTTGATGGTACAGTGTACATGTACCGTTCCCGTGAGAAAGCACCATTGATGTCTTCCAACACATGACAGGAACTTGCACAAGACTGGAACGATCTTGTGCAGCTGAAGGCACTGGAGTAACCAGCTGTGTGGCACGCTGTCATAGGCCATGCATGAACAGACTCCTGTGCCTGGTCTTACAGTCCTGAAATTGGTATGTAATCAACAGCGCGGATCCTTTGCACCAAAGCAACCATGCTGACAACCCTTCTGCTCCCGTGCAATGAGGTTTCCCTGAACCAATAACCAATGCCCTGCAATTCTCTGTCTGACTCTATTATGTCCTGCTCAACCAGATCAGTCTGGTTCGTAAGGTCTCTTGTAAGCACCGGAAGCAAACCCTGGCTCAGATTGAGGTGCTTAGACCATCGTGGCTGTCTAGACAGAAGACATGACTACGTAGGATCCGACTGGATCCAAGAAGAAGGATTGTTTTCTGTTAAGTGCCGCAGTTTGTGTTAACCTGAAATAACTGCTTCGACAACTGATCTGGTCAGTTCAAACTACCTTTGACAAGCAAAGTTATATATGTACAGGAATTATAGGGGGTCATGACTAAGTGGTTTATTCTAGCGGACTGTCCGAGTATACTGATGGTCAGTGTTCATGTCGGCTTTCAAGTCGCTATCTACTTCATGTACCACTAAAACACTGAAAAACCTGATTGTTACAGTGCCATCATTCCTAATCAATCTATGATCACATGATTTGATCATAGATATTGCGTCCTGCATATGCACAACTAGATACATGCTGACGTGTTCTCACATGGCCAGCTTCTCTTTTCTGAGAAACATTTATCTGGGTCTTCAGATCTTAAACCGTTTTCCACTGGTATGGCTGTAAATGCAAATACACGATTTTCATACCAACAAACATGGTTAGGTGCAACACTAACTAAACAAAAGATTAGATAAATCAGCAACGCCATAATGTCAAAGAAAACCACCTATCAGTATCTGATAAATTCCCATTTGCACATCATATTTGCCTACACAAAGAGAACCCTATGAGTGTAGACTGCAGTCTGGTCCGAAAATATTGCTTTCGGACACCACTGAGATATTCATGCTACTTAGTGCATTTCTGCGTACTGAATACCATTCTGCATTCCCTACTAAGTTAGTTAACTAGACTACTAGATTGCATTTTGCACCCAATAGTCACAACATTATCTTCACCCATATGCAGTCCAGTCCAATGAAGATCAGTCCACTAGCTAATTATTAAATCTACACGTAGATCACACACAGTAGCAACAGTGCACAGACGTAAAATAGCAAAAAACAACAAAAGTCATGACTGAATTAAGTCTGTTGTATACTGGATGATGATGTTGAGTGTATTCTCATGCCATGTTCTCAGCACTTAATTAAGAAACTACTCAGCACAAAATCAATTTAAATTAATTAATAAAACTTAGTCACTCCCTGTCTTACTAGGCATGATGGTATTATGACTGTGCTTATGTTACCCCTATTGCAATACTAGCACCATTTACAGTGGCAATTGATTTGTTTGACCTCACATATAGACAGCGTCGCTATTCATGATCCCAGTTCATACTACATAGATGTATTAATTCATTAATCTAGACTGTTCTCCACATGCAACCTCTAATGGTGTCATTTGTACTTCTATACGCTCCTTCACCAACACCTCAAGGACCAACAGCATTGATACACATCAACTGCTAGATCCAATACATGCCATACACGCATCCATGTCAATTTCCTCTTCTAGATGAAAAGTACATTCAATACATTGTACACTTTAATGAGAACTAAGATAAGTCAGTTGAAGAACTGGCTGTAAAAGTTGAAAAGCATCTTGTATGTATGTTGTACAGTTAGATGCCTGTAATAACATGAATCAACTGTATAATGCTGCTTCAGTCAATGACACCGACACAATGATCAATTAAATTACCTCCAAGTACAAGCTAGTGATTAGAGACTTTACATCATCATGAAGATTTCCTTCTTCCTAAAGTACAAGACATGTATAAACATACCAGAAATTGCCAGGTAGTGACATTGCACCATAATTCTGGGAAAGACATTTTGGTGTTATTTATCTTCTACAAATTAATTAACCAGACAGTCTAAAAGTTATCACCATATCATATGTCATATACACCAGGTGTCAGTAACCGAGTTTAGATACAGTTCTAGGAACTTGGTTAGTAAACAAAAATTAGGTGTTGTCATACCATGATAAAACCATCCCAACATTCAATAACTTAGTACACAAGCCCTTCAAGATGACCTCAATGAATAACAAGTGGAATTCAGGTAACCCCGCTGAATATGTCTGAAAGCCTGCGTTCTACCCTCATTACCCACTACAAAATGTCGCAGGGAATCTGCTGTAAGTCGCTGTGAATGGCAGCAAGTCGCAAGAAGTCGTCCCGAATCCACTGTGAATAATCGCCACGAATTTACCACGGATTCGCTGTCATTCATGGCAGATTCAATGTAACTCGCCACGAAATCACTACCAAATTCGCTGCAACTTTGTCATGGAGATGTTTGCAGCTAATGTACCAGTGATGATGCTTCAAGACCCCAGCATCTTCATTCTAACACGCTAAGTACTACACGGTACTGCTTATATGTGATAAGGTTGGGAAATCCTCCTATCGTGAGAATGCCCAAAGTTGGGTCAAAGAGGAAGTGAAAGGAGTGAATCTAAACTGTTTGTGTTGTTTTCACATGTTGTTCCCTCGGAGAACAGTCCTATCTCCTATCTCTAGTTAGTCCAGTGGTCAAGGAAAAGGACTGGAAGGAAAAAGTTATAGTATTAAAACCTGACGGCCAACAAAAATTTTACGCATGCTATGTGAATCCCACTTGTTAGTCAGTGTGACCTAAGGTAAGCAAGAAAACAATTGATTCTAATGAAACATTAGGTTTTAAAAAATAATAAATAAGACCTTTATATCACCAAATATTCCCTTTACATTGAACAACACTTGACATATAAAAGCATCTATACGCCTTATTGCAACAAGCTCTAGACTATGTTGCACCAAGAAACCATAGAGACTAACCATTACTGATACTTTTTCAGAGAAAATGACAATTTTGATGTATTTTATGGTATTCTTGTTGACATTATTTACATTTGCCAAAACAAACGTGCCTTTACGATTCTCTAGCTGCTAGCTTTGACACATTAACTTGTCTACACTTACACTTTGCAAGGAGACGTTGCCTCTAAAATAGATCCAACAACCGATGCATGTTCACAATCATAATCATTTACGATCAAGAGCAGCTCTCTATTTACAATGAAACTAGCAATTGAAGCTGTGTTTATACCCTCGCTTCCTCTGCTCTGAAAAGTACAATAGGATTGTTGCAAAGAATGACAAATTTAGATGCTATTTCCGTTTAAGTGCTCTACTTGTAAAATCTATCTAAAATCCTACAGAGCAACTGTCATTTCACATGACTGTGAAGTCTATAAATAGTCTGTAGTTGCCAAAGTAAGGAGCTATCACAGACCAGACATAAATATTGCTTGTGGTTATGCAATACTCTAGAACCGGTTATTTCTGTGATCATGATCTTTCTGCGAATTCTGCGAAGAAATCATGGAGCACACAAATAAAATTCGCAAATATTTAAGCCTGTCCTCAGAGTCTCAGGAAGTCACTGTTGCAACACATGTACATGTGTGACACTGTGTGTACCAGTAATTGTCTTCCTGGTTGAAAAGAAGAAATTTAATTTGCAGTAATTAAACTTTTGTCTAGATTCTCAAATCGCAGTAATTCAAGACTGCAGAAATAACCGAATATACGGTATTACCATAGGTTCCCTTATAAACGTTGTAAGCCACGAAAGCAATTGACTTTGCGTTAGCAGTTCTAAAGAGGTATTTTCTCTGTTGTTATTTCTGACAAGACCTGGCAATTGCACACATGAATTACACTGTTCTGGTAAAAAGTTCTTTCATGAATGCTTGACAGATTTGAGTGGTGGTTCGTCCATTGTCTCTGGTTGCCATGTATGATAAATCACAAACATTGCTTAGTGATTGAACTGCACTAAGAGTGTGACAATTCCTGAGTATGACAGACATAGTCAGCCAGCCAGCCAGCCAGTCAAAAACCGAAAGTCCAGCCATATACGGTTTGAGTATGCTACTCGCTAAGTCATGTGACTCTTACAAATCTCATTTCTTCTGGCTCATAGCTGAAACAAATATGCTGATGTTTGTATGAAATGAGCCTGTTCATGATTGAAGAAAAAAAGACTGCCAGAACAACTGCTGCAGATTTCACAATGGGCTGGTTGTCTGCTTGGGTAAGAAGTGGTTTCATCCACCTGAATGTGGCTATCAATGAAACACACAGTAATAATAATTGGCTACAAACAACTAAAGTCCCTGGCAAACTATAAATTTGAAGAAATCAAATACAGTGAAGATGCTATATCGTTGATAGTAACATTGATTTAACAAAGTCAACACAATACCCCTCTGAACTTCTGAAAATGCTAATACAAAAGCAAAAATGAAGCCAATGTAAAAACAAACTATGCTTTAGCTGAGTCTCTTCAAATATTACTGGTTCCTAACATACAACAATATGGGGTATATTGCATTAAATCTGATTTTAATGTGAGAAGCCACAAAACCAGTTGATACGTTTAATGGGATCGCCACGACAAATTGTGTATGTGGAACTTGCTTAATTAACAAACTTGACAATTTCATCAAACAAGTGCATGATAGGGAATGGGTGGAGAACGTCCATGTGTTCAGAAACTGCAAATGAAAGAAGTTCTATCATCAAAAACCACAGCTAAATTTCAATTAAGTTCAAGATGATATGCTGTTTGACTCATTTGTGTCAAAGAGTCAATAACAACAAACCCCTTGATGTATGTGCCTTTGTGACAACATAAATAGAGATGCAAATGTGTTGTTGGCCAATATGACAACAATTTAAAACATGCTAGTGATTTATGTAGACTACTGTAGCTGTAAGTATGATAAATGATGCATTTAGACAACCTTGACATATTGAACAGAATTTCCAGCAGTAAATAAACTCTTAATAACTACATAGCACACATACACACATATGTACTCATTACCTCTGCTGCTGGCCGACATAAATTAAGGCTGTCTGCAAATTGAGCTGATACACATGACACTCCTTTGGTTATTGTCACAGCCATTCTGAAACACACAAATACATCCTAATCACAATAGAACTGCAAACTGCTTCCATGTCTCCTTACTCATTGAGAGTTTGCGATCTTTCTATTGCTGTAGGTAATTCTGTACTAGAATCCGTCATGTGTAAGAGAATCAGCTCTGACACTTTACGAAACACCTCTATAGAACTCGCAGTCAACTGAGCTAAACCACGCATTCCAGATTCAAATATGGCCTGTAAGCACAGTGTTTCTTCACAAACATGTCATATATAATAGATAATATATGTAGTTAATTGACAAAACATTTCACAACAGCATAGAGCTAGCTGCAGTCCATATGACAATAGTGAATATGTATGTACCTGTGCTGTTTGCTGTTCTCCTTCCTGTTGCTTCCAGCTAGCCAGTTCTGTCACAATATGTTCTTCCACCTAAACAGCCATTGCTGTGAATGAATTAAAATAGGCAAGAAACAAAGATAAACAAACAATACAAATCATCGCCATGACTAGCTATTACAAAATTTATGCTTGAAAAGTTTAGTCAGTTACCATGGGTGTAGTGATTGCCAGTGGAGTGGCTGCAAGCTACATTACTTAATTAATTAGTTAGGAAAGGTTTGATATAACACAAATGAAGTCCACATGTCATCTTACATTAGTTCTAGTTGAGCTCATTGTTCCCTCACCTCCCTGGTTCCTTTGACATTCTTAGAACCAAATAAAATCAATTGTAAGTCCAGAAACTCATGATTGCAATGTGCAGTCCATCAATCCATCTTACAAAATGTCCTTTCACAAAAGAAAATCCTTGTAAACATACTCCAGAATTCAGGCAAATTACAATACAAAATGTCATAAGAGCAAAATGTCTTGAATTTGTAGTAACTAATCACTCTTGTTCAACCTCAGTATTTGAAATTGAGCTAAGATCAGATCACTTTAGAAGAAACGTGCCAGAGCGTGAGTAAAAATTAAATCCAGTTCAGTGAAGTTTGCATTCAATCCTGGTGAGCTGTTTAGTGACATAAATACGGCTGGGTTATGACAAAAATGAATCTCATCCAATCAGACACAAAACTGGTGAGGAAACTGTGTGGTCACATGAAACTCTAGCCGCAGTCTGGTGTCTACAGATTGTCCATCATCAAAGACCCAAAGATTGCTACATAAACAGTGATGTTAGCACACACATCAATGCTTGTAATTCCCAATACAGCAAGCACTGATGTTGGGTTAAATGTGTACTTAGCACACTGTATCTCACTCAGGCTGTATCTCAAGCAGCTGAAGACGATCGAGAAACAGCAACAAGAAGAGGACAGGAAAAGCCAGAGAGAATATGCAGACATGTAGATGTTTTGTGTGCATCTTCCAATTGCTTTCCTCTTGTACACGAAAAACAGGGTCAGCAAGCCCTACTGTTTCTGGACCAGCTCTCATTACAACCAGTCAAAACAGACAAATGGGAAAATGCAGTAAAAGGATATATAAGTTTCATCTATGTGTTGACCAAATGCCCATTCAAGGGCAAGTTTGATTTGGCCATTCACTATAATCTTGACCGGCCATAAAGTCCCCTATAATTAGTAAATATGTACCTAGTAAATGATGATAACTGTTTTAGTGTCGTTGTCTAGAATATCACTTGGTATTCATCAACGTCCTTCCACGGACCTTGATAATGTGAAGGGATGCATCTACACAGGAATGGGGTAGCAGAAAGTGCTCTTCTGTAGCTCAGCAGTTGTTAGCTCCTCCTGGAGCTCCAGATACTATTCCTCATACCTGCATTTCAAATAGATTGCAGCACAAAATAGACAATTTCTGTCTGCAGCCACTGTAACTGGCAGCATGCCCTTAGGCCCACAGGTAAATATACAAAGCAACTGACAGCACACGCTGAACTCATGCCTACCATCTTAATTAATTGCAGCTATTGTATCAACCAATTGACATTATTTGAGATTATGCAATACTGGTGGCAATTATACATGGTTAACTTTCTACGACACAATTCATCTACAGCATTGCTAGCCTTATCAATTATGTGCCAGGTGTCAGATAACAACTAAAAGCATATTACTGAATCATTCATTACAAAAAAAAAGAAAACCCAAGCTTGATAGGTCTGCAAATGCAAACGCAGTCGCATTTTGCCAATGGCAGATTGTTATATGTCCTTCACTAAAATGGCAAGAAGCCCAAGGACCTACCTGACAATGCTGCTTTTCTGTAGCTCTAAAAAGATGTAACGCTGTGATAAGAATTCAATTTAGAAACAGTGCACGAGTAGAAAGATGTTATGAATGTAGCCAATCTAGAGCCACAGAACATGTGGTTTTAGCATTAGACGGCATTTGATTAAGACTTTCCAAAGAAAAATATTGAAAGATGAGTACGTTAGTCTGTTCAATTGATGCCGCTTTCTCCTTCTGGAGCACTAGCAAATTTGTCCCCTTGCAGATTTACAAACACTGTACAAAGGCACATAGTACCAAATGTTCTAATAAGAGCCTCTGCCCTTATAGGCAGGGTAGTACGGTATGTAACAGACAGACAGGTGGGTGGGCAGGCAGGCAGGCAGGCAGGCAGGCAGGCAGGCAGGCAGGCAGGTTATTTTATTAGGATACAGCATCTCTACACACTAGACTACATGATTTTTCAATAATTAAAAGAAAGTGCTTCATAAACAAGTTACAAGTTCAACTATCTCAATGTGTGAAGCACTGAATGTATCTATTTCTGCTAACTACATCCTCTATTAGTCTGCTTGTTGACAACTTAGACAACTTAGACACTTTTCTCAAGACAACTTTACTATTGCATTTTGGAGAATCACAAAAAACGTCGTCGCCAATATGACATAAACTCTGCATCTACTCGTCTTCCTTCAATGAGCCCTGCCTTTCTTCCCAGTTCATGCAGTAAGTTTTCCGCTTGTGATCCCCATGTGCCGAAATGCTAAAAAACTAGCGTAACAATTTCAGGGCTAGATCCCTCTGGCAAGATCTCCTTTGAATATTTGTAACATTTTCTGATTCCCGTCTTGTCGCTGCATGTCTGCATGCCCTTGCAGCTCCATTCACTGTGTCTTTCCTCCAAGGGAGAGCAGGCAGGCAGGCAGGCAGGCAGGCAGGTTATTTTATTAGGATACAGCATCTCTACACACTAGAATATATGACTTTTCAATAATTAAAAGAAAGTTCTTCATCCAGCAGGCAGGCAGGCAGGTTACTTTATTAAGATACAGCATCTCTACACACTAGAATACATAATTTTTCAATGATTAAAAGAAAGTGCTTCATAAACAAGTTACAAGTTCAACTATTTCAATGTGTGAAGCACTGAATGTATCTATCTCTGCTGACTACATTATCCTCCATTAGCCTGTTTGTTGAGTCACAATAAAACACCGTCGCCAATGTGACATAAACTCTGCATCTACTCGTCTTCCTTCAATGAGCCCTGCCTTTCTTCGCAGTTCATGCAGTAAGTTCCCGCTTGTGGTCCCCATGTGCCGAAATGCTCAAATACTAGCGGAACAATTTCAGGGCAAGATCTCCTTTGAATATTTGTAACATTTTGCTGATTCCTGTTTTGTCGCTACATGTCTGCAGGCCTTTGCAGCTCTGTTCACTACGTCTTTCCTCCAAGGGTGAGCCAAAGAAACATCACATTCATAGATGACACCAGAATCAATGTTGTAGAATGTAATGTCTGGTTTTCCATCAGTTTGTACGTATCTGTTTCTTGGTTCTGTTTGATGAGGAATACCCAGCTCCATTAGGCAAGCAGACCTCTCAGCAACAATAGTTTTGTGAGACCAGACAAGACCGCCTCCATATTTACAGGTAATCAAATGAAAACCTTGATCTAACTTCTGTCCACAGTCACAATGCTCAAGCAATCGACTCAATGGCAAGCTGATCCCCAATCTCATACAAGACGCTAAACAAAATTCGTTAGATTTAAGTGCGTATGTGTATGTTGAGGGAATAACATCAAGCCATGCTCCTGCACCTTTCCCCTGTAATGACCTAAGCTTGGCAGCATCCCGATTTGACTTATGTTTTTAATGAAACCTTCTGACTGTTTCTGAGATATATCCAAAGTTAAGCAACGTTGAAGTTTTCCAGAATAATCAATCATTTTCTCCAGAGAATGAAATTGCGGTTTCTCCTCTTCCAAGTTTTACTTCAAGAGTAGTTGGGCCAGGCAGGCAGGCAGGCAAGCACACAACCCAGAACCCAAAATGTTTGAAGACCAGAGGAACTAAGTTAGCTGCTGTACCATCCTAAACTGACAGAGCTTCGTATTTGCATTTCTTTCTCATCTCACGTCTCTTGGCGACATAGCTTGCCTTTCAGATGCTCTGATTGAAATGTCCCTGCTCCAAGGGTGAACCATAATCAAGTCAGCTTTGCCGTTAACGACCTTAGGTCGCTGGACAATATTTAGCCTGTACTAGCAGTTGCAATATGCAAATATGTGTATTGACAGATAGACAGACAGACAGACAGATAGATATAATTTATTCTCATACAGATTCTACTTGTACATATGCTACAATTTTTAAAATACAAATCAGTCCTTGCAAACAAAAAGTCATTAACTAATGGACTTGACTCTGAATGTCAAAATCAAATAATCTATCTAAATCACCATGATTAGGTGACAGTTTTGAAAGTTTTCTAAGGATAAGACAGACAGACAGACAGACAGACAGACAGACAGACAGACATTTTATTCTCATATAGACTCTACTTGTACATACGCTAGGAATTTGTAAAAGCAAACCAGTCTCTGCAAAAACAACAAGTCACAGATCAACTAATGGATCTGGAACAAGCGAAACTGAGGCTCTTGTATCCACAAGACAATCCTGGCTGACTCCGCCAATCTCTGCCTTGCCTTCAAAATGAGGGAGTCCTCAAGACCAGCCAATGTGAAAATTCTCACTCGGTTCGACTTGCCCTTGTCCTTGACTCTGTGTACCTGCAGAAGTAATAGGGCTTCCTCCTCTTATCCCCGCCTTCTGCGTTACTGCTCGACCCCGGTCCTTCTGCTAAGCTTTAGCAGGACATCCTGTGCTCTATCTCTCCACACTCAAAACACCAACCTCTAAACTTGAGGTTTGTTGTTGAGTTGTTTGCGGTTGAAGAATACCTGGCATTGTCTCGCTAGACACATTACAATCAACATGCCTACCATCCAGACGACTTTCCAAGTGCTCTAATCTTGCTGTAATTATGTTGAGTGACTTCATCAACGCTGTCGTATGCCCCTGGAAAGTAATCAAGCAGTTGACTTCTGAGTGGATCCTGGATTCCTGGATACGCTTTGTCTAGCAAACACTCCAGATCTCACAGAAATATCAAGATCGTCTCCTACTTTCAAGCATATTGAAGTTTACTGACTATGGGCTAATCTCCGGCTTTCTTCCATTCCTGGCATGAACACCTTCTTTAGAGCTGCCTCCAAACCTGCATACGTACCACGATCAGCATCAGACAAACGCTCGTAGACTGCAAATGCTCTCCCTCAGAAAGGTAAGTAAACAAGCTTCTTTCCGCTGTTCCAACCATTTGCGGGAACACACATAGGCGTTTCAACCACAACTCTATGTCGCCGTTGTCAATTTATCTGGCACAGACACTAAAGTTCTTCCAACGCAGCAGTTTGTGGCTCTGCTTGCTCTCCTTGCACTTGTTGCACATCCATTTCAGCAACTGATATCTTGCAGACTCTCAAATCCCACTTCTGACACCAATGTGACATTTGTACGCACTCTCGAGAGGACTATACAGGCAGTGCTGACAAGTAAACCAAACAACACATGCACCAACAATGACTGAGTTGAAACAGACTCAAAAGAACATGAAAACAATCCAGCTAATTAAGCAAAAAGGCATGTTACAACAGGCATGGGTGTTACATCCCACCACACGCCACACCACACTTTGAAAACAGTTCTATATCATATTCAGGAAACCCATGAGAATCCGGACCTACCTGTTGAGTTGTCACCCAGTGGAAGCTTCAACAGTGTCAGTTTTGCCTAAAATGGTTCACTAAGTTTGGCCAGCACTTATCTCAATGTCGGAAGACCTCAAACAGCAAAAAAAGACATCAACATCATCAACATTGACCTCATGGTTTGAACGCCATCTTACGAGAATGTGTCACCTTCTACCGGGAAGCAGTCTTCATCAGCCAGTGATGTGCGTGATCCTAAAGATTCAACATAGGAGTTTATCAATTCTACATTCCTATCGATGAAATTGTCAAAGCCCATCCTCCTAGAACTGTTCAGACGGTTCTCCAGGGTGCAATGCCTTTGCTTCAAAGTTGCTGTATGATAGCTTTGACAAAGCTCCACGAAAATGATCAAAATGAAGCAGCGTGGAAACTGCTGTGTCTGATTCCCATATGTTATTATCTGTTAAGCAAAGAGGTGGCCGAACAACATTGAAATTGATCAAGAAACAACATCAGAAATTCCTGAATCACAAGTGGAAAGATCTTCTTCAATTGCAAAGGCAGGCCACTAAATCAAGCTTGGAGAATCATGGTACCAGAGAAGATGCAGCCAAGAGGACAGCCCTGAGGCTCATCAGGTGTGGCAAAATCACCAGAGCAGCACGTCTATTGACAAGTCATGGGATGGCTCCCGCCTCAAAAGAACATTAGACAAATTGGAAGGAAAACATCCTGCTCAAGGTAAACATGTGGAAACACCCCTAGCTAGTTCTGAAAAGCCAATCAATCTCTCTACAGTGCATTTTTTCAACACTTCGAAAGTTACTAAAAGGATCAAATCCTGGTCCGTTAGGCTGGCGCCATGAGCATCTGAAAGAGCTGTTGTCTAACCAGTGCATATCTAATGGTTTCTATGTTATTTGCTCATCCATAGCTACAGGATCCATTCCACCTCTTGTTGCTCTGTTGATGTCATCAGCAAAATTGCTAGCTTTGAGAAACCAAATGGAGATGTTCAACCAGTTGCAATCAGGGAAACCTCGAGACGCTTAGTGCAAGAGTGATCTGTATCATGAAAAGAAATGAGTTTCAAGAGTTTTTCTGTCCAATCCAACTTGGTGTTGCGACACAGGGCGGGGCAGAACTCTTGATACAACATATTCGAGTATTGTTGTCTTCACACGATGGTTGGGTTGTTGTCAAATCTGACCTTAAAAATGCCTTCAATTCAGTAGAGCAAGGGCATAAGCTCAACCAAGTTCGTGGCCCAGTCCCATATATATATATATATATATATATATATATATACAACCATGCAGCTCAAATGTGTAGTAGTATATTTGTATGGTAGAGAGACTGTCATCATCAACTCACGAGATGTTCATCAAGGAGATCTCTTAGGTCCAGCACTCTTCTCTAAGGTGATTCATCCACACTTGACATCCCTCCAAAGCCAACTCCAGGAAATCATTGTTCCGGCCTATCTGAATGATGTGTTTCTTCTGGGCACAAGCAAGAAGGTTTTAACAGCTCTCTCCAACCTCTCCTCTTCTCTCGCCAATATCAGATTGAACGTTGCTGAAAACAAGTGTGAAATTTTCTGCCCCTCTCAGTTGGTTTTCAAGCAATTCTAGCCTCAACCACAATTCCTGTTGTACAAGAAGGTACTATCACATTGAAAACACCAATTGAGAAGGGTCTTTCGTTAAGAAGTCTTGCTACCAGTTTGCATATTCCGGAAGTTTTCTTTGTGACCAACTTTCGAACCTTGAAGACCACAGGTTGCAATGTTGTTGTTGAGACACTATTACATTCCAAGACTGAATAACCTGACCCGTACAGTTCCACCCGGTTGCTTCAACAGGCTTGTAAAGTTCATGATTTCTTGACAAGATCAATTTTCCAACATACTATTGGAAGAGTAGCAATTCAAATTTGAAATGGTATCAAGCTACCTTACCAATCCGTGTTGGTCTATCACCATCACCCAGAATTTCGCCCTTAGCCTTTGTCTCCAGCTGGACACACTCTCGTCATGCTCTCCCAGAGCGTTTTCATGATCTTGGAGAATCTGCAAACAACCTGCTTTGGATCCAGGTTCTATGGGATCTAAAGGGTTTGATCTTCATGAGGCGGTCCTGGAGGGTCAGTCACTGTCAGACTTGGTCAATGATAATGTTAAATTGCAGCAAAGGCTTACTCAAAAACAGCTCAAGGCTGATGATGTTGACTACCTCTTGAACAACAACTCAAACACAATCAGAGACAACAAAGCTTGTTTGCATTCACTGTCAGGTAGAGGAGCTGGAACTTGGGTGTCAACAATTCTATCTCGTCACATGTTGTACTTTCACCACACAATTTTCGTTTGGTAACTATGATGAGATTGGGATGTGACATTCCTGCATCAAGCAGTTTTTGTTATTGTGACAATGAACTGGACATCCAAGGATACCATCTAATCACTTGTACGACTGAGGTGGTCCAGTGCACACTCACAACTCAATTGTGTCAGCATGGTCTAAGTGCCTGTCTCAACTCAACTTGCTGCACAAACTAGAGCAACAATACAGTATGTCAACAGTGACAAGAGGTCGAACATTCTCGTTTTGACCCAGATGCAGGTGCAGACATTGAATTAGATGTGTCATTGGCTCATCCATGGTGTTTGGACTCAATGAAGGCAGCATACAGAGAAGTAACAGCAATAAGAAACGAGAGGAAAAAAGAGGCAAAGTATAATTCCAAGCGGCTGCCAGAAGGGTCCGCCCATTGGTCATACCTCTCGTTTCGAAACATTTTGATCGTTGAGGCAAACAAGTAGTAAAGTATTTGAACAAGCTGGCAAAGAGTACAAGGGATGATGAAGGAAAACGAAATGAAGCCGACTTCAAGACCAAGTGGCAATCAATCATTTTAGTGACACTACAACGATGTAATGTGAAAGTCATCTCGGACAAACTTATTATAGCATAGCAAGATTAGATCGCCAAAATGTAGTGTACTTAGTGTAATTTCGAATGCTTCATGATCATAATGGTCCTGTTGTATTAGTGTTGCTGTGGACGTTTCTCTTTGAAGTTGCTCATGATATAATGTTTGATTCAAATGGAAAATATATGTAGACAGACAGACAATGTTATATTCTTCCATAAATGAATGGGTGTCCCTGTGGCCCCTGCCATCATATACAGATGTGGCGCAGAAACTAACAATAAACCACTACATACTATCTAATCACTACATATACTATTTCTAACATTAACATTTCTTCTATGATATCTATGATATCTATAAAAACAAGTCAGTTTATCCAGTCAGATTTGTCATGCTTGCACCATATTGCATATGAGCATCCAACAACAGTTCTTCAGATTTTATGTAGAAGGAAAAGAAACAACTTTGTGAGTGTTGTGACTTGGTAAACTTTCTATTGATCGTAAGCTTGGGATGTTTGAAAGACCTCGTGAACCAACTTCGATGGTATGTAATTTTGTCCACCAACCCAAACTCAATATTTGTTTACAAAGTGGTGCATAATGATCTTGTTTCCGTCTGGCAGCATCTGCTAAGCTTTCCTCAAACGGAACTGTTAATTCAAATATAACAATCTGTTTGTGTGTTTTGGACCAAGCAACTATGTCTGGTCGTGCTGTGATGTCTAGACAGACAGACAGACAGGTTTGTAGGCTCCATAGGAGAGCTTTTTTAAATTCTACTTGTTATGTATTTGTGTAATCTGTAGTCGTAATAGTGACACTTATTTATTGTTCATTAGCTGTTACTTTGGTTCCACCTGTATAAGCTTTGACGTATAAAAATGACAGACAGATAATTTATTCTCATAAAAATTCTACTTGTACATATGCTAGGATTTTTAAATACACATCAGTCCTTGTAAACAACAAAGTCATTAACTAATGAACTTGACAGACAGACAGACAGTACAGAGAATCTTTTGTCCATTGCTGCTACAGCACGTGACGCTGCACAAGTGAGATCTGTCCGGGGCAAGAGCGCAGGTGCCTGGTTGTTTGCCTTACCATCCGATCAAGAGTTCGCACTCTCTACTTACAATTTCCGTTGGCGACTCTTCTTCGTCTGGGGATGCCCATTCCTCTGTCTGATTAGTTTGGATCATGTAACAGTGGCGCTCAGCTGGACAACATTGTTTATCACCTGCTGACCTGCAAAACAGGTGGAGGGCCAGTTTGGTCCCATGACACCATTGCTGCTACTTGGGGAGATTGCTTTCGAGACGTACATGAACACTTCAAGCAAGACTAAGACATCTTCATTCTAGCTCTGATTGTAGACCCAATCTCGTGGTGCTTTACTCAGCTTCAGGGGCTAATGTCGAATTAGATATTGCACTAGCTCACCCTTGGAGCTCAGATACCTTCCTCAAGTCAGCTGAGATTGATGGAGCAGCAGCCAAGCAGAGAGATAATAGAAAGCACTCCAGATACAATAAAGAGAGACTTCCTGGTGGCATGTCTGTTTCCCTGATTCCTTTGGTCTTGGAGCACTACAGAAGATGGGGCGAAGAGGCATGGAAGTTCTCCAAAAGTTGGCAGAGCAGTCGGCAGATGAATTTGGTCAACACAATCCTCCAGAGTTCTTAAATTCTTGGAGGAAAAGATTTGCAATCCAACTGCAAAGATGTAATGCCAGCGTCATCAGAAGAAAAGCGTCAGCATTCTGTGTAACTAAAGAATCCAAACTGGACTCTAGCAGCACCTGGTTTTTCAGCCATTAGTTGGCTGAAAGCTGGGTAGTCGCATAATTGTTTAGCTGCTATGTGTACACACACATATGTGTATTTTCATGTAGCTTGCAAACTTTACTTTTTTGCCCTTTGCTGATATCTATTATAGTTTGATTTTTGAAATATATGTATCGACAGACAGACAGACAGACAAACAGACAGACAGACAGACAGTTGTGTACATTAGTTTGCAAGGTGCATTGACCCTATTGGGTCTCTGGAACATTTTAGACAGTTTTGGTTGTAATAGCATTCATTTATGAAAAAGACAGACAGACAGACAGACAGACAAATTAATAAATATTAATGTGCAGGTACATAACTTGCTCACAAGTAGATGACAGACAGAGACACTGTAATTAATCAGACAAAGAGTAAGAATGTGTTCACACCACCACTAAAGTATCATTGTTAGAGTAACTGTGATTAGCGCAAGTTTAGGGAGGTGTTCTGCGCTGAGAACTATGATTTGCAAGTCACATGTAGCACTTGATAGTGTTTATATATAAGGAAACTTAAATCATGGCCATGCAACACGAGGATACTGTCCATATTCTTTTCTATGTACAAAAGATGGAATCTTGGGTGAATGCAGTAACTTCTCATGGGTTTACAGAAAAAAGATATCAGCTTTTTGTCCCAAACAGAGGATGCTGGAAGCCCATTTGACAAAGACAGGAAGGATGGTTCTCCCTCAAAGGTAGCACATGTACAATATATAGAGCAGAGAAACAGACTACAATACCAAAGCAAAGCCTCCATACTTCCCCCTCACATGTAGGTGTCACGCACTTTGACTAATGCCACTAATGGCATTGTAGACCTGCTCCCTACAAGTGTTAAGAATAGCTAATCATAATTAAGAGCAGTGTGAACAAGTAGATATCATATTTTAATCACAATAAGCCTCACCAGGGTTGGCATTTACAAGGGTTGACAAGTGAGGCGCCTAATTAAATAACAGAGCATAACTCGACTTCTGGTCTCAACCCTTATACAAAGTGTACTGCCTGTAGCTGATTTGTACCAGTAAGTTCTGTGCCAGCCCAGCCGATGCCTCTGCTCCACAAGCCATGGAATGTGTCACTTTGATGAAAAGTCACTGGTCAGCCAATGGCAAATCACAAAGATTTTACACAAGTAATGTACATGACAATGATAAGAACTAATAGAACAGAAAGAAAATGTACGTCGGAATTGCATTCTCATCACAACAAGTAGTGCTAGCAGTATCTTCCTCTAGAATAGGCTAAAAAATCTGGTCATCTGCAGTTTTCGCACACATGTGATACGTTCAGAAATATTCTGTTGAGTCACTGTAGTCAACTTTGTGAAGGCAAACAAACTGTGCAATTTACAGTAACCTCTGCCCTTTTTTTGCTGGGGCCAGTGGGCATATGGCTGTTATTCTTGCTGTTATTCCTGTGTGAGTGCTAATGACAAAAATACAGTATGTACTGGTAACTGAGCAATTAGACAAACAAAATACAAAAGCAAGAACCATCTTTAGTACATTAGTTGATTAAAAGGAATCAGCAGTTTAATGAGACATTTGATATTATGTACACTATTACATGCAATTATACACAGATACATACCTTTTCTAACTTCTGTGCCTTGTATTGAATCTTCAACTTCTCAAATTGCAGTAACAGAAAGGATGTAATTTCCACTGTTTGGTCCTTAACGTCCTCCTCCTCATCGTCATTCTTCAACTGGAAGGCCTCCTTTATGTCTTGCAGTTGTTTCATGACCTCATCATCTTCAATTGCAACTTGAGCTGACTGTAACTTACTAGAACATTCAGTAGATAACAGCTCCAAAGCCTCCAAGTGTACAAAGCCTATAAAAATGTACAAAATTATAAACTATTATCAATCATCAAAGAACAATGTCAGAATATCACCTTGGTATTCATCAAACAAAGTGCTAAAATGAATTCCAGTCTAAACAAAACAATAGATAAAACATGTGTAAGCCTCAAGCTGCTGACTTCATGTTCTGTCTAAATCCATAATTATTTCTTGATCAGATGATGACATGAATTTGTCTTACATCGTACTTGTAGCCTACATTAATTGAATCCATCTATTCATAATACAGGAAACTCTCTACACATATATACCATAATCTATACTTTCCCACTATACACCACACATACTAATACCTTCCTGTTACATGTAGTGGCTTAGCATGTAGCAACCTTGAGTTAAATTAAGGCTTCAGAATCACAATCTTAAAAAATGAAACTGTTAATTCTACTAAAATGTATTTAAATCTTGCAAAGCACAAGATGATCAAAATGTTATAAAATCATTCTGCACTTGTATTAAATGGTTTGGAACACCATGGCTTCCCACACTCGCACTGTCACAAGAATAATCTCCTTTACACAGTTGCTAAACCTTGATCTGATGGTATTCCACAGCTGTTGTGCATTTATATCTGTCTAGAGTACGTTAGCAAACATTTTAACACATCTGACAGATCCTGTATAAGGACCTTTTATAGTGCACATTCCCTATACCCCATATGAACTTATCTCTCAAGCGGTGCAGTTGCAAAACTCAACTGTGCAATATCCACGATTAGGATCCTAATAATCGTGTTTGTGATTTCATCTGTTACTGTCTGTTGAATTTGGCTGTTGCCATCATTACCTAGAGAGTTCAACTCTTCCTTTCTGTTTTCACTAGAGCAATGTTTCATTTACATTTTAAGGAGGGTTTACATAAAAATATGCAGCATTTTGCTAATTGTGTCTTGCATCTTGCATCTTGTGTTTATGCCCAAACTGCATTCACATTAAACATTGGTTTCAGCACTTCTGTACTCAGTGAGTGCAGCATTTTTTGACTACGTAGCCTGTCTTATGGCTTTGTAGAGGAAAAGTTGCACATCCTACAAATAGTGGAAGCTTCACACACGTTATAGGAGAGCTGTTGCCTCATCCACAGTAGTCATGAATCAATTTCAGTGTATGCATGGTCGCAAGACAAAAAAACTAGTTCTATATTTTGCGTTGTGCTCTTTTCAAAGCTGTGTCAGATGCTGCATGGGACACTGCATTGGGTGCAATTTAATGTGAATAGCAAAAGGACACAAGACATTGATGCAGCGTCAAAAGATGACGCAACATCACTTTACACCATCGCTTTGAAACGGCCTTAGTATTACAAATTAGGGTTTCCAGTGCACAAATATCTGATCTCCTCCCAATCATGAAAGGCCAAATATTAATGTTGCCATAACTGTTTCCTTAGTTTCACAAAATAGCTACAACAGCAACATGAAATATCAAGTATTGACGAGCACTATAAACATTAACTTCTATACATTAATAAACAGTAACTTTACGTAGCTACGTCACCTCGGCATTGCTATTCTGGTTTTCTTCAGCTTGTTGTTTAGCATCCCTCAACAGCTACCACCAAATGTCAATTGCCTGTTGATCACAATTACTTGTGCAGTACAAGTATTCACCTTTGAAAGCACAACAGCTGGTCCTGATGTAAGTTCTTGAATTGCAGCTCTCTTTTGTCTTAAACCTTCATAATACACAATACAAATGCAATACTTAAATCCACAAACAATTATTATTAGGGTATTTATTTCAAACACCAGGATCTCCATCTGAAATCACATCCATAGTCTTCCTTCCAATAGCTTCAAGAGCATCAATGCCACCTGATACAAGTTCACTGCTCTATAACACACACACACAACACCTACCGTTAGTGAAACAACAACAGCAAAGCATCATTATCTATTCCATAGTCCCTAATAATTATACTGTATATTTTACTGTTGCACAGTTGACAAACAAAGTACATCTAACTATGATTAGCATCATTATCAATGATCAACAAAAATAGAACTATACATAAACATAAATAGCTAAACAATGAGTCATCTCTCTTGTCATCATCCAGTATCCTTAAAGTTAATCTATATTTACCAACAATGACTGTAAAATTATGAGGATGCACTAGAAGATAAATGAGACAATCTAATCAAAAGCTAGACACTGAATATGAAAACAAAGTCATTGGTGTTGATTATGACATAACAAGACACCTGGCAACATTTGACTATCTACTTGCAAGTCACTAAAGCATTATTTAGTAGATTAAAGGATGGCTCCAGATTGTTGAAATGCTACCGACTCCAAGAAC
The DNA here is from genome assembly GCF_963422355.1 of Corticium candelabrum. Taxonomy (NCBI): domain Eukaryota; kingdom Metazoa; phylum Porifera; class Homoscleromorpha; order Homosclerophorida; family Plakinidae; genus Corticium; species Corticium candelabrum. Next base: position 2,084,808 of record NC_085098.1, on the reverse strand, counting down.
ACTAAACAAATACTTCACTACACTGCTACAGCTGCTGCTGCTGCTGCCGTTGCCACCATCACCTTCACTGCTGCTTAATGATGAAAACTATATTCAAATATTAATGTTTCTCATAAACAGAAGCAACAGATCAGCAGTGGTAAAATGGCAATCATATGTGCTCTTAGTGAGATATCATTCCAGACTAAAACACTGTTATCATAATCTCTTTCATGAATTCTTTAGCATAAACACAATCAAGGTAACTGACAGTTAAAACTTCTAATAATCACAAGCTTATTTGATCAGCATAACATGTTCATATCAACTGAACAGTTTATGTTCTGTATGGTGCTATGATTAGTCAAAGTACACCAGCATGTCATTATGCCGTCTGGCCATAGCCACAAACTTGTCACCCCTTAAGAACTGTTGTTCAAGGAATTGGTTACTAAAGTCCGAGGAATTGGTTACTAAAGTCCGGCTATGTTGGTACAAGTAGATAATACATAAACAGTCCTCACATGCAATTAAAGAAGTACCAACACAGTTACTCAAAACAAAGATAGTAACCAGAAAGAGTGTACGTAACATAACCTGAATAAAAGTAGTAACCTTTGTCCGAATTCAGCACTGTCACAAACAAATATGTAGCTATGTATACCTGATTGGGAATTTGTGTTTGTAAATCAAAATGTAAGTATAATCCCACAGAGCTATTTTTCATAAAGTATACATATAATTACTAAAAGAAATGTACAGTTATCTTTGACTAAAGTAGACTAAAGCTTCCATGTAGCCATGACAATCAAATTTTCGTACTGTGTATCGCCTTTTGCTTACGCACATGACCTATACAAATCTACTTGGCAAAGCAGTTGGGCAGAGCAGTGGGGCAGAGCAGTGAGGCAGCACACTCAGTGGCAGGTGCACTGCTGCAAGCCACAAGATCCGCCAGTCTGCGTGTTCAAATAGTTGACATTTCAGTTGATTGATGTTAAGATAATCAAGTTTCTACTGCATAGCCATTGAACAATTCCCATCACAACAAAAGAATAGCAACTTTGCACCATGTGAACATTAAGAAAAAAGATGTACAAGGAGACTGGTCGTTCAAATTATTGACAATTTCACGAGCATACAAAGCGCACGCTAGAGGGAAGGGGTTATGGCCTCAGTATGCTTTATAAAACGTTGATCAAAAGCATATGGCTCGTGCTAATTTCTGTTTTCTATGGCCGGAATTGCATCATTGTCCCCATGCTAGTCATCCGTATGTACGGAATTTGCAAAGATGTACGGCGTTGGCAGCCTATTCCAGTTTTGTTCTAGAACAAACGCAGCCGTCCATAAAGAGCCCAGCTGTCTCTACTACGACTTTCTCAATGCTTTTGTCTTTGTCCATATGAATGACTGAAAACCTCAAGCTGACATCATTCAAGCGGGTCAACTGGAATGGAAGAAGAACTGTATCAATGCGGAAGCGCTGAAGACCATCCGTCGATCAACGCTCTAATAGATAGATGGTCAAGCTATTGAATTGTGCACCAACAATATTGCGTACACTTTGGGGAATAAGAGAAAGGCTTCAGAAAAGCATGCGTTTTGTACGCTCATGAAATTGTCGATAATTCTGAACAACATCTAAGGTGATTACAGATAAATAAAAATGAAGAGAGTCTCTGAGACATTTTCTAGATCTAGAAAATTCTGAATGACCCACCCAAATCAAGAAGAACATCACAAACATAGCAAACATCATGTTACAAGTGGTATACACAACCATTCCCTTGATACCTTGGAACATTGAATAACATGCCAAAATAAAATGCATCAACATTTACGAGTCAAAAGATAATGATCTACATAGAAGCAATGAACAGTTGCCTTGACAATTTCACAACCTCATCTGTCTGTGCACCTTTTCATCATTCCAATATTGCATCAATCACATCTTCAAACCTTGAATAGTACTCAGAAACAGACTACACTTTATAATAGTTTGATCACTCAAAAATTAAAAAGTTGAAGAAGTGAACACTAGTGTGTTCGAGAAAGTGAGCCCTTACAAAATCAGAAAATTAAAGCAGTAAACAGTGATACTCTATCACCATTCCATTGTCATGAACAGTACATAAACAAAAACAGCTCTCATTTGCCATAGGCAAGTGCTTGTCACTCGACATGTTGGAGTGCCACCATTGTTGATTTCATCAGTTTTACTTACAACGAAAGTGATGATATATTCAGAAGATCCTTGTGCCACTTGTTAGTGCTAAAGATCATCTGCTGTAGCTCATCACGCATCTACTACACAGGCCAAAATCATTAGATGCAGAAATCTCCATTGTAACTCTCAACTACCATTCTTAGTAGTACTCTGTAACAGTCTGACAAAATGAGTGCACAGGTGTGTAACTGAAGACACACAGTGGTCCATTGCAATAATGTAGAGCAGCTTTACCATGTAAATCTTCACTTCAAATTCTAGATGTACGGAACAGATAACCAATGGCAGTAGATGCTTTTAACACTGATTCCAAACATTATCACTTCTACAAACTGATGAATAATCCGTCATCTCAACACTTTGGGTAGCCAGGAATTACATAAATAAAAAATTGAAACAGTGGATAGTGCTACCTTATCATCACTTCATTGTCATGAATTCTACATAAAATAGCCTTGGTTGCTCTAATGTGCTCACATTGCACTAACTGGTACTTTCAAATTCTCTAATTTTGAAACCATCAAACTATTGAAAAGAGTACCCTCTTCTAGGTGCTATTCAAGCTTTGAAAACACCAGGAACACAAAAATTGGAATGGCAAAAGGTGTACAAACCCTCATGTCTACCAGTTGTCAGTAATAGTAGTTGTTTGCACCTACACAACAGGAGACAAGGTTGCACTTCCACTAGCAAAAGTACATAAGGCATCTGTTGCTATTAGCTTTCCACTGCTAACTCTATTGTTACCACTTACCGTACAGCGTACAATCTCAGCAGCACAAGAAAACCAGTATGACACATGTGAGACCAATCTACACTGCTACAATAGTTTCTGCTTGCTGTTACATGTCATCCGCATTTACTGTGGAGAAGTTCTGATGCCCAAGGATTTATATACTGTTAAGAAGCCTAAGCCTCAGAACCCAACCAATAGCAATTAAATTTGTACAGTTCTGCTTGACTACTCAAGTTTAGCAAAATAAAAAAAAATGTTGACAAGTTCATATAATGGATTTATAGAATCTACGAATCAAAGGATCTACACTCCTCTGTCTCTGTCTCTGTCTCTCCCTCCCTCCTCCTCCCTCCCTCCCCTCCCTCCCTCCCTCCCTCCCTCCCCTCCCCTCCCTCCCTCCCTCCCTCCCTCCTTCTCTCTCTCTCTCTCTCTCTCTCTCTCTCTCTCTCACACACACACACACACAATCCACACCTTGCTAGCAATAACTGATGAGAGGGCAGACATTCCACTCCACATAGAAAATGTAGATGAAGACTCCTCTTCTACGTCAGTAGTCTTGACTGTTTCTGTTGTTCCTGTCTTTGATTTCTGTGGTTCACTATCAACAATTTCTTTCTTCCCTTCTTCTGCAGTATCATCATTCTGAGTGTGTTTTGCTATTTCTTCTGGTTCAGGAATGCCAAGCGTCTCTTCCACAGTATGGATGGCTGATTGTAGCCCTTGGCCTAACGCAGAGGCTGTTGAAGATAGCCACCCTCCCCAACCCCATCCACTAGATGCTGGTTTTGATGCCTGCACAAGAAACCGCCAATGTGTCTACAGAAGAAATAGGTGCCAGTCACTAGCTCACTCTTACCTTTTTATCGGTGACTGCTCTTAATGCATCCTTGATGTCTCCAGTAAAATGTGCTGATGACTGTGGCTCACCAGATTCCTACACATACACTCAATCACATTCAACTTTACACTGTAGCATAACAATCATCTTTAATGCAGATTAAATGCAAGACATTTGCTGCAAATCCAGTAACTTTGCTAACAAGCAAGCAACATTGCACACAATATTATTAAGCCAAATAATAACTACACCTTCCAATGACTCCAAATAAACATAAAAACATAAAGTAACTAAAAATAACTCAATAGACTTCTTGGCTTAGAGAAGATATTTACCAACGTTCCTACTATAAAAGGATTGTCCTAGCATTTTTCAAAACTGTACATCCATACCCAAAAAACAAATAGATGTACAATAATATTTTTGTACAAGCGCATGCATAACAGCATTCATCTGCTAGAGATGAGAACAACTATCCTTGCAGTAAGAAAACTGTACTGAATATAGCATTGGCTCTACTGCCATTTCATAAATAGCTCCTAACCTACATCTGTGTCGGTTTCATGGTCATTCACAGACTATTGTTCAATAGATTAATTAATCTGGCTCAAAATGACAAAGCATGATTTGCACGTCCAGAACCTAACAAGTCATTGCACATCTTAGATTCTACAGCTAGCACACGACAAATGAAGAAAACAAAAACTCTCTGCCTTAGCAAAGGACATTAGAAACACTGTTAATTAATAATGTCTCTGTGTTCTACATAAACATACACTAGTTGGAGGTCAGCAAAAACAAGAAATTACCCGAATATCTCCAGTAGAAGAAATGAGAGCGTCTCTGATGTTCCCAGCAGTAACTGCTTCGGTTTCTTGTCCATACGTTGATTCCACCGCCACCACCTCTTCATTGTCAACTGTTTCTCTGCTTTTTTCTTCATTTCTATCTCCTTGCTTGTCTATGTTTCGAGTTCTGTCTGTTTGCTCATCTTCAGTTTTTTCTTGTAACAAGTTCTCACTGTCTGCAGACATTTCATTCAGTATTTCATTTATTTCCCTCACTGTCGCTGCTGGTTCAGATTCAGCTACTTCATTGCCAGTAGAGACTTCCTTTCCCTTTCCTTTCGTCGTCATCTCATCATTATTCACATCAACTGGTTTCTTGCTTTTGTCTTGCCTAGATTTCTCACCAGGCACGTTGCTGTCACCATCGTCGTTGTCTTCTGGAGCACTCGCAAACTCTTCTTCGCTCTCTGACTTTTGGGGGCGACTCATTCTACGAGACAGTCAACACACTTTCTAGTATACACTCGGGAACTGTGACGTTTCAAGTTCCGGGAATTTTGTCCGGGATACGATACACACAATCACGTGACAGCAAATTTAAAACCTACAACACAGTTAGAATATCTACAGACTAGCAAACTAATGTGTTACTTACTATTTTAACAAAATATTAAGTTAATAATAATAGACAATTGTTAAATGAAATCTCGGAATTAATTACCTCAGCCTTGAGTTGATTTCAACCGAATTATGATGGAGGTATCTTCTTCAGTACAGTATGTACAGTAAATGGGTAGACACTAAATGTTTGATTACAGAAAAAAGATCCTAACCAATTTCGTCGTACGTGGGACAAAGAGAAGTATGAGAAGCGCGCGAAAGAAAGAGCGTTTCAAGAAGACGAAGACAAATGTAATGCAGACACGAGACAGATTCAATTTGCTGTAATGGCGTATTTCGTACTGTAGTCGTTAGAAGACCTGAAGCAGGAAAAAGGGAATTGTTGAAACCAAGAGAATATGATGTACGTTGTGTGTGTGTGTGTGTGTGTGTGTGTGTGTGTGTGTGTGTGTGTGTGTGTGTGTGTGTGTGTGTGTGTGTGTGTGTGTTTGTGTGTGTGTGTGTGTGTGTGTGCGTGCGTGCGTGCGTGCGTGCGTGCGTGTGTGTGTGTGTGTCCATCCATCCATCCATTGATGATCGATATTCTAGACGTCGAGTTTACTATAGAGCAACAGTTTTGTTGTGCTCGGTAGGTTGATCTTGATTCAAGCGTGGGGAAGTCGATAGTAGTCAATAAAACAACACCTTCAGCTCAAGCCGGAGGGTTGCATGCCTGAATGCACAAATTATTGATTGATCAAAATATGTGATGTGTGTTCTTTAGTTTCTACTGTAATGTGTGTGACTGTGTGGTGAAGGATTCAATAAACTTTCTGGATCACATCAATGGAAGAAAACGTGAGTTGGAAACAGTATGGACGATAGTTTTTGTCCATCCATCAATTTATTGTTTGTCTGAAGAGTAGAGCTGGTTTATTTAATCATGTTGTCATACTAAGTGACCGTGTTACGTTGTGGGCATGTTTCATTGGTGTACAAGTGTACTCGTGTTATAGATCAGAGAAACATGGGCATGTCAATGAAGGTTGAACGTTCGACTGTTGAGCAAGTAAGGGCACGCTTTGAGATGCACAAAAGAAAGTCTCAAGAGAAAAAAGAAGTCAGAGAATACGGTAGAGTAGAAGAGGTAGATTGATAGGGAACTGCTTTTATTGTGTCTTGTATAGATATCGAAGCAGTAGCAAGTGCCAGAAGAGAAGAAGTAGGTCATAAGTATAAATGCTGGAATGATCATAGTGCATCTGCTTCTGTGTCTGTTTTGTTGTCCATCTGCATGTCTGTGTAGCTTTCATATTCATTTATTTGAAAATGAAGTTTAGTGCATTAGCAAGGAAAGCTGAGTTCATTTCACTGTCAACTGCTAAAATCCAACTGTAACTAAGTCGTCTTCTGTCGGTCATCTTGCAAGATGCAATGCCACTGTTGATTCCCACTAATAGTATCAATATTGATAAACATAGAAAACCAAAGTTATGCCTTTCAGTAAGTGTATGGCTGGAAGATTTGGGTTAGGATTGTAAATGTGACAACCTGTCCTGTCAGTCTGTATGTCTGTCTGTCTTTATGGATATCATTCTGTATCTGTCTGTGTTTTGGTGTGTTTTGTTCATGTACTGTACTGGAGTGGACACTTCGACGATGCTAGCGACAGTATGTCCAATGGATTGCTTGTGTCCATTGATTACTTTAGCAGCAGTTAAGGAACTTGCCATGGTTCATGTTCAGTGGTTATATACAGTAGCATGGACTGTTTGTGTGTGGTTGATATGCATTTGCAGGCTAACAGACATGTAATGCTTATGAATTCCAGAGCCTAACCTGTTTGTGCCTGTCTGTGTTGGCATGACTACATTGTACCAAACATAATGTTTGCTTTCAGACTGGATCAGAGTCTGGATGATGAGAGTCAGAGTTAGGTGAAACACTGACTTTCATGGTACCAAATTACGTCACACTTGTGTCTTTCACATGTTATTGTCTTTGAATGTTTGTCATGAGCTGGATAAATATCATCATGCCTGATGACATGTGACTACTTGTAGTTCGAGTTTCACTCTTTTTATTCAGCCCATTGTTAGCACATACAATACTCTTTTGTTCCAAATTGCAAAGGTTTTGCTGGCTTGCTGAATTCTCTCAATAACATCAGAATGACAGTCTCCTGAGCTAGTCACAATACTACCCAGACAGCAAAATTCAGACACATTCTCAAGGAAATGACCATTAATCGACTGATATCACACACCGACCACACACACACACCGACCACACACACACACCGACCACACACACACACACACACACACACACACACACACACACACACACACACACACACACACACACACAGCTGTCTCCCTCTCATGGAACTCTTTAATTAATGTAGGAGGAACATCAAAGATCAGATCGCCGTGAAAGACGTAAAGAAAGAAAACGACGAAGACGAGAAGATGAAGATGATGAAGACCTTGGTGGACTAGATCCTGCAATGGTATCTGTGATGGGATTTGATGGTTTCAGTACTAAAACAAAAGCAAAGTAGGTGACAAAATAATACAATAGGCTATGCACACAGTAAGTTAGAACATGACGTCCGTGTCCAAGCTTTGTGGGCTTCTTGTGATCTATGAGTGCATTACTGGAGAAAAAAGCTGATAACATTCATTGTACTTTTCAAATAGAGAATGCTTCATTTCATGTGCCTGCAACCAGAAAACATATTAAAGATATGAACTGGCAATCTAAACTGTATGTACAGATGATTAGCAGTGAGAAAGTGTCAATTTCAGATAGAGGTATAGTTCTAAGCAATGCATCATAAGGTACTGATGAGTAGATGCACTGATGAGAAAGGAGATAAACACGAAGTGAAACAAGAGAATTTACAAACAGAGATGAGCAGTGGTAGTTACATGTATTGTTTACTGCATCACATGACATGTCATTGGTCACAAGTGAAATTTTAAAGTGAGGTTAACAATATAAATTATTGCATTATTACTATGAAAACATCTTTGTTTCGTACCGTGAAGACTCTCTTAGGTGAAGGTAATAATGGTGTAGTCTTTCTTGTTTATTCCGTCTTCTCTGCCATTGGTCCAAGGTATAGAACAACATTCAGTATGACAGACTCTGGACAATCGTTTTAAGGTACTTTTCTAATTTTTGGACAAAATCAGAGTCAAATTGTTGACCCATACTGCTAAACACTGAAAGCAACATTTTGGCAGTGGTTACAATATATTCTGACCCATTCACAATTGTGACTGTATTGGATGTAGATGCACTCCTTGCCATTACCTGAATATGTGATTTCACTAATGAAATGTTGACCAAATAGAGGGTTGCCAAGTGTTTCCAGTGTGTTCATTAATTGACCTTGACTAGGTGTGGACCTGCTGTATTTCTTTCAATTATGCTTGTATAATCACTTAGACTCCTTGCTTTCACTCATTGCATAGATTCTACTGTAGTAGTAGTAGTAGTAGTAGTAGTAGTAGTAGTAGTAGTAGTAGTAGTGTGTTTTGGTCAATACTGGATATCCAGAGTGTCGTGGATCCACTATTCTCGATTCTAGTGTAGGTGCTGTTATATATATGTGGGTTGCCAGGGCACTTATGGTTCCTAGAAGAGTCTTTCTTTCCCTGTATGTAAAACCAACAATGAATAGGAATCTAGCCATATCCAATATGCTGTACTAATACTTAGAAGGAGATTCCTTTGCTTTGTTTACAGCAGCAATTCTGCTTTCGTGGATGTCACTAAGTTTTGAATTAGTTCCAGTCGTAGTTTTTGCCACTCGAATGTGATTGTTTCTTTCAATTCTTCCTTATTGGATGGATCTGGAGTTCTGCTGCGACACTGCCCAAAGGTTTTCTATCAAATTGAGACCGGATCCTCTTTCCATTTGGTAACAGTCTTTGCACAGTGGGCAGCTGCATTGTCATCGGGCAGAAATGTTGGCTTCATTTACCATCTCGTGTCCTAACTAGAGGGAGAAAATGTTCATTGAGAGATGTATCTTTGTTCCTTTACACCACCTTTAGTGAAACAAGAGGCCCAACACCGTCACTTGAGATCGCTCCCCAAATCATCCATGATGTGCCTTGTTGGACAGTTCCATCCGTGCACATCAGCAACCACTCTTCAGTAGATTTCCTCCATACATACATATTACACTTGGCCATCTCTTCGATTTAGCGTAATCTTGCTTTCGGCAGTAAAGGCAATATTTCCCAACTCCTCCACGGTCATGCCTTTGTGCTCGTGGACCCACTGTACTCTCTTCCTTTGTTGGTGTTGCTAATGAAAGGTTTCTTTCGAGCTGCTCGTCCTCTATATTCCAGTTCTTTCAGTCTTCTTCTAGTTGTTCTATGGCTAAGTGTTTTGAAACAATTGGCTCCATTTCTGTGAGATGACCTTGCAAGAAGATCTCCTGCTTTCCCTGACAATTTTTTTGCAGGTGCGCAGTTCCCAACGCATTGCTTTCCAAAGTCTTCCAGTCCTAGCCTTGTTGGCCACTGGTCCAGTTGCTTTGTACTTCTTAGTATGTTTGCCACTCATTGTCACTGCAGCTGACATTGTCATCCCTGCCTTCACCATGCCGACTCTCTCTGATTGCTCTTCAGTGGTGAGTTCTCTTCGTCGTGACATAGTAGCTGAGAAGGAGTCCTAGTCTTCTTGAACTTCAAGGAATGCATACGAAATATGCAAACCTTGGTGTTTGTGTATCCTATACTAAGACTTTTGGCAACCCACCATAGATGGGCAGGGATGGATGAAATGATCCAGCACACTTCTCTATTCTGATGCATGAGAGACTATCTAGAACCAGAACTGACGATATGGATTCATAAGGAAATCTTTACTGGGCCTTTCTGAAAGATCTGAAGGTTTAATTCACCACATAACTGATATCTGGATAGTGTTCTGAAGTAGCCTAGCAATTTCCACTTACAGTGAGTTTACCTTGTGCTATTAGAACTTGCAAGTGAAATGGCTGCACGTGCACTTACCTAATAGGGTATGTACTAGCAATTAAACCCTACGTCATATACTTGGCTAACCCTCTGAGGCTTTAATTATGCAAAATCTAGTTGATTGAGTGCACTCACATCATTTAGGTTAGGTTTCCTTAGTACTGCACTGAGGTTGAATTATATTAATGAAACTAAGTATTTGTTGCTGCTCAATTAATTAGTAAACCATGGCACTGGCCAATTAATGTTACAGTTGGATGTGGCTGTAGTGTACCAGTTATAAAATGGACTTGTAATCACAGTCTTTTGTCTAATGAAACCTAAGCAAATTTAACCACAGCTTTGAAATTGTTTTGTCTCTTGTGACTGGCCAGTAATCTGATCAAACACATTACTGTGTCTGTGTCTAACTATTTGTCTCCTGTTTCTTAGAAGAAATATATCATCCCCCCCTCTCTCTCTACTCTTTCTCATCAGGCAATAACTTCATACTTATATATTTCATTGCTCTTTTGTATTGGATATACAATGTATCCATTTAGACGAGCTTGTTGTAAGTTGGAGTGGCTTGAGACCAACTGGTTAGCTTCAACTCTATCGATCCAGTGATTTGGTACTGCATGGTATGAGGGTTAAGTTGGATCTTTTATGTGTACCAACTGTTGCTGCAAAGGAACAACTCAATCTATACCACACTGAGATGCTTCTTGTAGCCAGTAGTGTGACAGTCAGACTGATGATCTCTTAGTCCATTTGTTCCACATCACCTGCTGCTAGTCACTCAGTCAGTCAGTTGCTTGGCTGGTCAGTTTTGTAGTCATTCAACTGGCTATTGGTTAGTTAGTATGTGCATATAATGTATGTGATTTATTCTACGCTATTTCTCACACTATCACAAACATTAAACGATTCTCACCATTGCAACATCATTAGGTTTTTGATTGGTCAATGTCATCTTATTTCTCTCGTTGGCTTCTTTGTATTCATGATCCCACAGTTGTCTCCATGCAGCAGTTGGATCTACCTTATCTTCTTTTGCATGCACTTTCTGTTTGCGTTTATTCATGCTGCCAAGTCGTGTAGTCCACCATCTACCCATTAGTTTTCTCTTTCCTCTGCATTTGGTTGTAAGAGTATGGGAAAATACTGACAGTTCCTTACTTCCATCCCCATTTCTTTGAAAACTTTGAATTTTTTCAGAGTGCATGAGTCCCTCACCATTAGAGCTCTCATCAGACTCGTCACTACTGATAGTGATTACTTCGCAGGAGTTCACACCATTGCCCTTATGACTACCGTGAGAGTCTGCTGTAATAAGCAACCATAAACACAGTGGAAATGGAAAGAATGTTTAATTAATCTGAGAACTTCTATTAAGGGCATGGCTACACTTACCCATCCTTGGTCTTGTTGTCTGTTTTCTTGTCATCTCTAATTCATCAGTAAAGTCATACACTGAAAACTTGTCACCTTGACTGCATGTCATCCGGTCATCTAGAACATGATCATTAAGCTATAGTGCAGTTGAAAGCACTGACTCAATGAGCAACACACACACACACACACACACACACACACACACACACACACACACACACACACACACACACACACACACACACACACACACACCATGCAGTACCACCACCACCACCACTTTTAAATACAAGTTCCAAATCCATAAATCTGACATTTGAACTTATTCAAGACGCCATGTGAGTATTAGAACTAAGAATCTTAAATGTTCTTAGTAGTGTATGAGCAACACCCTTGTAGCGCCCTTGTAGTTTGATTGATGAACTGTTACTAAGTTTCCATCAAAGTACATGCCCACACCAAGCTTGTTCTAGAGGGGATCTGGGCACCACTACTAACACTTAAAGTCTAGCACGAGTGGGTCTGGTAAGATGCTACTTCTAGACTGTTGTATGACCAAAGATGCTAACCTTCTTCACTTAAAAGCGTATAGTTACAAGGTTTCAGTGTACACTTAAGTTAATTAAGAACTTTGTTGCTAATACATGTAAGTCACTCCATCACAGAGTATCAACTTGTCGATGCATATTTAAATTTACTGACAGCACAAATTATATTTAATCAATCAAACAGACAACTACCGCACTTGTACCTTTCTTCGTTTGGAACTCCTGCTTTGCATCTGACGCCAACTGGCACCATTTCTTTTTCATTATCATTTTCACTTTAGTTTCTGTCAAGTAGGGACATGATTTCACTATCCGAGGTTTCTCTTGCTGACAAAACTTCACGTATCCATATGCAAGTGCTCGCTCCATGTTTCTAAAACAAATTTAACATAAACAGACCGAAAAATTAAGTTCTAGTTGAATTGCAACATAGGGCTGCGGCTGCAGTGTTTAGCTAATTAGTGAACAGGACGCTTTTGCTTACAGCAAAGTCGTCTATCGCAATGAAATGTGTCAAAACTTGATTAATTAATTAAAATACTGAATTCTAATAGTTAATAAATAAGTTGCAGTTTCTTTAATTAAAGAAAAACAACCTTGCAGTTCCTAACAAGCGAAAGCCGGCGGCGTTCTCGTCTCATTTGATCGACTGAAAACCGCTAAGCTAGTGCCCGGATTAGGAAATTCCCCGCAACAATTTTTAGCAATGTGCCGAGGTTTGCATTTTGCAAATAGGTACAGTACAACACACGGGGCTGCTACTCCTACGTATTTTTACGTGATCTACGTCAAAACGGCACTTCCCAGACCCTACGAAATTCGTGCATGTAACTTACGTACACTGTATGACCTACGCAGTTCGCTAGTGCCTAGTGGACTTGGAAATAACAAATCTGCTAATTGTAACTGTTGTGGCTAGACGGCAGAATTGATGGGTGGGTTTTAGTAAGAGCACTTTGCGTGCATGTGGTAAGGTCACTTTTGAAATATCAGGAATGAATGACTGGTGACTTGATAGAATCGATATATTAGATGACTTATAGTATGATGTTACCTCCGATAATGTACTCTCCGATCATGTTAATCCGATCAGTAGGAGGTTTGCGGTTTACGGGAAGTAGGCGTGGTCTAACAACCAGCATGGGCGTGGACGTGATTTATACAAACAACCAATACGCATTTTATTGGAAGACGACATTTTTGTGGCCACATACTATTATCCGCCTCCTAGCGTACGCTAAAACAGTATGCAGCTTTAGTTATATTATGGATTTAGTAGGAAAAGTTTCACGTAGCCAGCCCCTCCCCTTTTCGGGCTACCAAAGTAGAAAAGGAGAGGCCTGGCTCCGCCAGACTACGGGCACATTTCTTTAGTCTCCACCCAGTGGGGGTGGATTAGTTTGTGGGGTTAAGATGAACTCAACCGGATTAGGTTGTGGAGATAAAGAAACCAGTAGATGTCCACAAACTCAACCGGATTAGGTTGTGGGAGAATAAAGAAGTGCGCCCTAGGTTAGGCCATAGTGTAATTACTAGGAACAGCCCCAAAGTCATGTGACAAACATAGGTTGTCTTATGACTGATTCTTGACGCATTGATTGGCTCTGTTTCCTATTAGACCTTAAGAGTGTAGGACAGGCTGATAATTCACTAATGCCCAATTCTCCGTATAATTTTACCACAAGAAACTAACTCCCTGCTTTTACAGTAAAAACACTGAACATTGACATCAACCTTGCAAAGCAGAAGAGCAACTGTTTACTTTACAAAGCTGTAAACCAATGCAGGCAAAGCACTAAATAATTAATTAACACTTGGATGAAAGTCAGTAAACACCATCACTGTGGGTTGTTTTCTTTTTTCCAATGAGTAAGTATACTAGAACATACAGAGGCGTAACTAGGCATGAGGCAACCGAGGCAGTTGCCTCGGTAAAAAAAAAGGGTGTGGCGTTGCAAAAATTTTGCTGCATGTAGGTTAGGAGCAGAAGATATGACATTCTGCACTAACAAAATCTGCTATCGTGTTCTTTTCAAATTTGAAACCGCGTGCGTAAACTCTCTGATACTCAACTTTAGCGCACGTTCTTGGCACGTGAAGCACTTGCAAGACACGTGGCTCTTTTATATATTCATAGAGACGTGGCTGTAAGCAGAGAGAATGTCTTACAAAGATTTGATTGTACAGGACACCGCCGATTGGGGCAATTGTCGTTATAGAGGCTCCATGTTCACTTTGATTAATTAATTAAAGTATATATGTAGTAGACTACTAGTAGTTTGAGGCTAAATATATTGCCTTATTGATATAAAACTTGCCTCGGTAAAATTTTAATGCTAGTTACGCCCCTGTCATATCAAGTGCACATTTTGTAAATGTATCTAAAGAATGATACAGACAAGACTGTTTTATGCAGTATATGATGCATGCTGCACTTTTGATATAAACAATTCTATACTCTACTGGCAACATAACAGATATGCATGTGCTATGTAATCTAATGTTGCCTTGCATTCTGTGACTACAAATAGCAGAAAAAGAAAAATGAGTATCTTCGGTGTGACTCGCACATACCTAGAATGGTCACAGAAACCTAGATCACAACAAAGTTTAGTTGTCTGATTTAGATACCAATATAGATAAGTTACTTAACAATCCTGGATGTGGTTAAGACAATTGATCGGTGACTCTCTGTGATGCATAATAGCACTAAAGATCATCTGTGTTTCTGTTAGAGAGAGAGCGGTAATAACTTTTACATTAAGTCAGCCACATTGACTTGAATAAAATATGACAACAATATACCAGGCAATATAGCCGTACTGCTACAGAACCCTCATACTGTAAACACATCAGTCATTCAAATACGCAATAAATACTAAATAAATATTACTAGAGCGAGATAGCACTATAAACATAGATACCAAAAGACTACTTGTCTCCACATCATTAGAAGAATTCTTACCACATTTTAAAAGAAGTCTTGTGTGTACAGTACATCTCAGAAGTTGAATCAGTTCTCTTAGAAACAGAACCACAAGTGCAAGTTGTGTCTGGCCATGAAAGGTTCCGCCCACGCAGCAAATTTCTGATGGTATGTCTGTGTACACACACAAAGACATAATAGTTACTAACCAAACTTGGTACTTAAAGTAGTTTAATCTCCCAACCGCAGTTTCTAAGACAGCATCTCTAACCTAGAGAAGAGAAACCTAGCTTCCAAAGCAGTTTTTAGGAAAGAAATATCAAATTGTCCCCATCTTTCTTCTCTTGAATAACACTCTTTCACACTATTCACATATAAGTAATAAAAACAAAATGTAATTTGACATATTTCTATTATTTTAAAATTAATTTTGCAGCATTTATAGCTCCCTCACCAGACCATCCTTAATTGAGCTTATACTTATTATAACTACAACTTTGTGCTCCTGAGCAATATGTGACACATCACTATTGCACCTGTGTTAATGATGTGTAGATATATTAATGTGATTAAAATGATATTAATTAGCTGATGTCCACATGTAATAAGTTCTTTTGGTACAGACACACATTCACATCAATTAATTTCTATTTCTATACTGGTTGATAACTAATGGGTTCATACAAGAGTAATGAATCAACAAACAATGTCTGGTAGCTAGGTATCACTTGAACTGCTGCAACCACCTACTTCATGGGCACAACCAAAACCTTGTTTGCATGCAGTTTCTCCTATATTGTACTAAGTACTTTACTGCCAAGTTTTCCTCCCCTTTCATCCTGCTACAACAGGAACGGTGAACAACTGCTACTCTTCTTTCATCCACAACATTAGCATAGCACCAACCACAAAATTTCAACTCGACCTGATATCTATAACAGTTCAAATGCATATGCAATTAATCACACATCAAATAGAGCAAAAGCATCTAGCTAGCTAACCTATATCTTTAATTAATCTACTTGTTGACTATGCCTCACTACTTTTCACTCTATTGCACTTGTATGTTAAAGAGTTGGTCACTTCATAATCCAATACTTCAACTATCTAGCTAGGTCCAGCTAGGCCAGAGTGAGTTGACTGGTGTAGGTAACTTCTGTTATCTGTTTAGAATATACAGTGACTAGAGAGGCACATCTCAAACACATGGGTATGACAGCTGTAGCTGTCAGAGAGCTGAAAAACACCATGGCCACTTGCCACTAATTGTATAAAATTCTAAATCAGAAATTGCACATAAGAATTAATTCTGAATAGGGGAACAATGTGATTGTGGTTTACACTACGTCTTAGATAGGATAAATACTGAACACATAGTCAGTCAAACTATACATAAAGAATAGCCATATCTCTGATTTGTAATCCTTGTTCTCATTAGCAGAAATGTCTTAATGTCCTGATTAACTCACAAACGCAATTAATTAAGTGTCCAATACCCAATAAAACAAAACTATTGGTGAAAGTTACCCTATAAAACAAACTAATAGTGAGCAGTTATGTGGCATTTTTCTTGAATAAAGTATATTGGCAGATTCTATTGTGGCAATCTGGACAATTGACATTACTGTGCCAGCACAAGTAGGATAGTTTTCAGCAGCCTAATCCCAAGCTTTTGGTCAGTCTGCCTCCAATAGCATTTGAACTATTTTCACGTGTGGGATTTTCTTGAACTTCCTTCTCCATTGAAATCTTTACTGTCATATTTACCTCCCTGCTGGTACAATAGAAGGAAAGTCTAGCTTCTTGAGATACCAGTATCATAGGGGACATCTTTTGCCAGCAAAATCTCTTGAAGAGTTCTCACTTTAGGGCAAACCATTGCCAGAGCTGCTGCTCTAAAATCAGCTCCCCAAAACGAGAAGGAGAACTATAGAGACAACTTCCCCATCTGGGGTAGAAACTACCTCCCTAGAGCTTACACTCTGCAAAGTTAGACCTCCAGAAGGTCTAATCCTAATGCAGAACCTCTCCTAAACCCACCCCATCCATGACTATGTTTTATGGCATAACGAAAGGCATAATGAGCGTCTGCTGTGGCTTCTTCTGAATCTCTACATAGTGGTCATCTCAAATGACACGCTATATGACACTAATTCTCGTGGTACACAGCAAAATATATGCAGAGTTTTGTTTATAGCATTTTCCAGAAATGCTATAACTGAGCATTTCATGAACAGTTTTCGACTGGCAAAGACATTCCATGTACAGTGTGTTCCATTAATAATAAACATTACTAAAATGTCTATAAATGTTACTAAAATAAACTAAAATAAATTCTATTCATGAAACATATCAGCAGTGTATGCTTTATTTTGTTAATTTATATAAATACAAATTTCACGTACTATAATCACTCCATACCATTACATAATGGTATTTGTACAAAGATATCCTATAAAACAGTAGAAATCTCACTAATGAATAAATATGATGAAAGACACAAAAATACATTTTCTGCATCACATTCTTTCTACTTGTAGTGCAAAATACCATAATTATTGAAATTAGTGCAAAAATATATCAAATAGGTATATCACCATTATCATCGCGTGATTTAAAATACAAATTAACATGGTTCAAGGTTTCAAATAATCATGCTACTTATTAAATGCAAAGACAGAAATAAAGCACAAACATCATGTGTGAATAATACATGTATTTTGGAAATTTGTCAATCAAGATCAGGTATGACAAACACTTTCTTTTAGCTATATATATATAACACTGCTTGTAATAAGATATAAACTAATAGATGACATTATTATACATAGTTTAAATAAAGAATAATGAGTTTGGTGAGTGACATATATGCAAAGTTTGTATTAATCTTAGAATCACATTATCACATTAATCTTCAGAATCAAGGTATGCCATTATGAGCGATTTGATAAAATATCAACCCAAAGGCTCTGCACATATGAGAAAAGATTTACACCAGGTAACAACCTGCCATGAAGTAAATACCCGTAGCGTGCTAGTTCTCAAGAATCCACTTATAACACTAGTACAACACCATAATACTTGGTGAATGTAGTTCATAACATCACATTTTTTCTTCAGCAAAATGTTAGCAAATTTTAGATTGGTGGCAGCTCATAAAACCACCAATTTGCCAAAATATATTTGCCACCAATATTTTATTTTATAAAGTAGTTCTAAAGTTGTGCAACTGTGATAGTTTCACCTCAAAGAACACCAAAAAAAGAGTGAACACCAACAAAACTGTACACCACAAATCTGATCTACAACACTACAACATACACCACACCAGGCAGCTGAAGCAAAAAATCTGAGCAACAGTTGAACTTTCTTATGGATTTAAACAATCAGTGCATAATTTTAAAATAGCAAATAGCTATCCTGCCAAATGTCACTTAATTAAAAGTAGTCATAATCCACATATAACTACTATTTAATAAATGATTTCGAGAGTAGATATCAGCTTCAAGTTTGAGGTGGATATTAATAAAACTTAAAAACCCATATAACAAGCAGGATGTTTCGCCTTCCTTGCAAACAAGCAACCACAAACTTCATGCCATGCACATGCAAGTGCTTCATGTAGCCAACTTCTCCCCATTTCCTGTTTGCATGAAAAGGTGACCAAAGTGCATCAGCAAACTTCTGCTTCCTGTTTGTCAAGAACATGATGGCAAATTGCAGAAGTTAGGTAATAAATGACCACTTTCCCATCAAAACCTGCTACATCAGCCAAATGGTAACATTTACATGTATCATTGTCTTTCTACAACAAGTGATGTTGTTGAGGAAAGAAGTTGAGCAACAGAAGACTATGATACCATATACCTAAGTCTACTCTATGCTGTATTACTCTTAGTAAATGAAGAGCAAATGTTAGTATTAACTTTCTCCAGATGCCATAGACCTATTTGCTGTCATGTGTCTGTTACTGCAATTCAAAAATGTTATACAAATTGTGGCTTGACCTATGAAGTCTTTAGACGTTTCAAACATCATTTTAAGTTTCAAATAAAGAAATCCAATTGCTGATTTTTCCTTGCGTCAGGAAAAAATTCCCTCTTGTCTTTGAACTCTCCTTTGCTGTACTTCTCATCACAACAGAATCAAGAAATGTTTAGGAAGTGTTACAGGATTCGAAACATCAATTGCCTCTGGTGATGCTTCAAATGCAACTTATGTTTATCGAATATAACCTCAAATGTACCACTATTGAAATATTCCTATATATAGCCAGCTGGGTCATGAAGATGAGTTCCTGGATGATGACACATCAACCAGCAAATCTATTCAAAGTGGGCCATGACTTGCATCAGATCTAATCTTTTCTAAATTAGAAACGTCCATCAACACCTGCACTACAGTCATCTACTAAAGAATTTCCGGTACACAGCATAGCTACATTCAGAGCATCAAGTCACATGTTGTATCTCCATCATGACAAGCCTAGCTTCATACATGTATCATGACAAGCCTAGCTTCACACTAAATATACTAAAATTCCAAAAAGAGTAGTCTGTAGATGATATGAGAATTTGCTGCATCTGCAGATATTTTGTACCAGTCGCTTGAAGTGCAGATCAAACATTCCTCGTGTAATTTCCTGTCTACATGTGTAACGAGAGACTGCTTATTTAAATATTGAAATTGATAAAGATCACTATCAACAACACTAAATCAATTTAGAAACATGACTCACCAAAGAGTACACTTAAACACCAATCTGCATCTGCACTAATGTGTAACATATAGCCTGTTAACTAAATCAAACTGGATTTTCATAAAAGCAAAGACATCACTAGATCAACACACAGTCTTGCCATCTGTGTAAACAATATATCTTCTCTTTCTTTACGCAGTCATATATAGATTAAAGGTGCTCTCACAAATACAACAGATCAACTCTGTCAGTATATACGACACAGACTAAAACCTGCTTAGTGCAGAAAATACACAGCAGCCTTCAGACACCTCACTATTCACATATCAGTCAGGGCGATATATGTCTTCCCTAGGAAGAAACTCAATAAACAGAACCTAAAAAATGACAGCATCATAACAAGTTACTGTCTTTCAGTGGGTTCACCAGTCTTACGTATTCTTTCATGGTTACATCAGCACACTGCTCTTTACTCAAGCGCCAATGCATTCCCAGTTTATGATACAGCCGACTGTTCTCCCATGCCAAAGCTTTTTCTAATCGTATCTTTGTCTATTAATTATGTACCAAATTGAAACAGATTAATAAACCAGAAGAATGTCTCCAACAAAAAATTTCAACATACTCTTTTGTTGAGATAAACAACTGGCACCATGGAGCAGCCGAGCGTGCAACAACAACATAAACAACCACACAGCAACCACTTGATATTGAAAGGCACAGTGTGACCAAGATAGTCGTTGATTCTCCCTATAGTAGCTTCAAATTCCTCAGAAGCCACCTTACACACAACAAACAATACTAAATAGGATGCTATTTTAAACCTCAATGGTGCCTCTTTGCAAAGACTTCTATCTTCCATTTTTGGCAGTTAAATAACAGCTACTGTACAGTAATGACTCCTGGTAACTAACTGTATGCACCTAGTTCACGTCTGATGGTTTAAGGCAATGACTCATCATCAGACACGTGCCATCTAGATTCATGGAGTGTGTGTGTGTGTGTGTGTGTCCGTGTTTGCATGTGTGCATGTTTGTTTGTTTGTTTGTGTGTTTGTTTGTTTGTGTGTTTGTTTGTATGTGTTTGTTTGTTTGTGTGTGTGTGTGTGTGTGTGCGCACGTGGCTCAATTGGTTAGAGAGTGCGTTTGGAGAATGGAAACATCTGGAACCTTGCAGGGTTGCAAGTCCAAGTCACAGTGATGGCGAGCTATGGCATAATTCCCTTGGGCAAGAAACTTACACACAATTGCCTCTCTTGACTCAGGAGTATGAATAAGTTCCTGGTCTTTGACTCAGGTGGCAAAGACCTCTGACTGCGACAAAGTCCATCAGCCACTGGGGTCCGGGTGGGACTTCGGGTGCCAAGTTCAAGTCACAGTGATGGCAAGCTATGGCATAATTTCCTTAAGCAAGAAACTAACACATATTTGCTTCTCTCGACTCAGGAGTATAAATGAGTACCTGGTCATTGACTGGGGTCCTAAGCGGCCATCGGCTGTGACGTGGCATCAGCCACTAGGGTCCTGGTGAGACTTCAAGTGCTCACACCACAGTTGGCTTCACAAGTCGGTGCTCCTGTGAGTGTCTAGCCCGGCTCCAGAAGTTTGCTAGCGCATACCCAGAGTTCTCTGAGTAGTGCACAGGGCCCAGCTTAACAGCTGGGGAGCGTGACTCCTGACATTTAGGATTTTAGGTGTGTGTGTGTGTGTGTGTGTGTGTGTGTGTGTGTGTGTGTGTGTGTGTGTGTGTGTGTGTGTGTGTGTGTGTGTGTGTGGCGTGTGTGTGTATGTGTGTGTGTGTGTGTGGCGTGTGTGTGTGTGTGTGTGTGTGTGTGTGGCGTGTGTGTGTGTGTGTGTGTGTGGCGTGTGTGTGTGTGTGTGTGTGTGTGTGTGTGTGTGTGTGTGTGTGTGTGTGTGTGTGTGTGTGTGTGTGTGTGGCGCTGATACAACAATAACTCACTTTTCCAACAAGCAGTGACGGAAATTCTGAATTGAAACGATTGCTCAAACCAAATCTATAAACAGAGGATCTCACTTAGAAGTGTACACAACGGTCAAGACCATGGGACTACATAGGACGTCAGACCTACACCGTCACATTTCCTACGCCTCGTATTCTCAACGGTTCTGGACGTGTAGAGATCTCGTGATGAGGCGGATCGTCTACTTCTACTATTCCTTCGTCGTAAGGGTCACCCATGACTGGCCGACTTGACGTTGCTTAGCGCGCGTTCCCACCATATTGAGAAAGTTGGTCGAGTCGTCAGATCATGGTTTGTTGAAATTGTTGTGTCTAAAAGTGCGTTTGGTTGATCAAGCTGTTGATATACAGAGTAGTAACTTCCCTCCTGTTTTACCAAAGGAAGGTCACCCTATGAGGGTTGATGGGCCTACCCGGTCTACTGTGGAAACTCCGTGAGTACAAGTACATTTACTTAGTAATATAATGGAGAATACACACTATAGAGAATTGAATGACTAATCATTCTGCGGTCGCGGAATGTTTAGCTTCTACTGCGTTGATTACAAAACTGGAAGTGACAATGTCATGATCTAGCCTGCCGTTGTCTATACGATTGCATATATTCTGACTAGTAACCGTAGGCGGCATGCATTGAATCACTGTGACTATGTCACGCTTGCTCAATATATTCTACGTGGTAGTGAGTGTGACTATGGTCATGCACTCGTCACACTAAGTGCACTTTTACTCTTTTGGTAATATGGTTTGTTTTGAAGATGTGAGACTGCAAGGAGTCATTCGAGATGGAAGCATCCACTGGAAGATTCAGAGAGAAATGTAATCTACTGTCTTGAGTTTCTTCCTGTCTTTTAATTAATGATGCAAGTTGGACAATTTGTAGTATGTGAGGAATCTCGAGGAGCTTAATCTACAAATGTTGAGGAACTTGCAGGGAGTTCATGCTCCATTCAGGCTGGGAATGGAGCGAGCTTTGGCGTCAAAAGTTAGTAGACACATTGTCTGGCAGTTCTATCTGATAAATTCTCTTGTTCTTTGGAATCTAATTTTACTCGTTTTCCAGTTACAGTTTGATAGACTGCATGCTGTATGTCTAGCTATTGGACTTTTATGTGCAGCCATGACACCTACAAAATTTAATTTTAATTTTGTGTGTAGGTTGGGCGGTTGGCTCCCCTGCAGAGCTCCAATGTCATGCTAAACGTTGTCATGGGCTTAGATGAAGTACTAGGCTTTCAAGACG
Organism: Corticium candelabrum; assembly: GCF_963422355.1. NCBI lineage: Eukaryota > Metazoa > Porifera > Homoscleromorpha > Homosclerophorida > Plakinidae > Corticium > Corticium candelabrum. The sequence goes on along the minus strand of NC_085098.1, from coordinate 2,061,861 downwards.
CCCTTGGTGGTAAGAAACCAGATGAATAGTTATTAGACAGATGTCCTGCTGAGCTGAATAAATCTGATGTTACTATATGGAATTCACTTTGCAGGATGTGAGTACCCTGAAGTGGCTGAAAAGTCCTGTAGTGATCGGTTCCTGTTACAGGCAAGTGGAAAGACATGACTTGTACTACCGGTATTTGATTTCTGCATTCCTGCATAGACATTGTTAGCATTGACGTTAGGGTTTATCCATCTGTAGTAGAGATTGTGCAAATTAAGATTGTCATTACCTTTTCAGAATGTTCCTGCCTTCCGCGTTCCTGATTACTTGTTTTTCCAGTGTTGGTCTTGAGAACCCCATCAAGTTGTATAACTAGGACTTGTCTCAACAAACTTTTCTGCACTTCCAGATATCCACTCCTCTTATCCTGACGTCTGCGGCAATGAAATTAAGCCCTGTTGGCTGGCCAATGTGGCGGCAATTAGAACAATTAGTTAACGAGTGTAAGAAATGGGACGGGCAGTGCCAATTATTGTTTACGTACTCGTCTCTCTGACCGCATGTGTGTGATAAGGATGCATCAATGGCACGCGACCGGTAGAGTTACACTATAAATACAGCATTAAACGATACTGAGACTTAGTTGCAGAGATCCAGGCTTCTCGTACATCTGCCTATAGATAAAGCCACTCTTTACCGTCATCAGACTTCCACGGGAATTCTTCGTAAATGAGTGGACTACTACTTTTTTCGGCATTTGTGTTCTGTCAAGTCGGAGGTGTCAATGGTAAGTTTGCTCGCTCGGATTAGTGAGTCAAACGTTTGGGGGCGAGTACTGTAGAGTGAGTGTGCATGACTTGGTACATGGAAATGAGAACTTGTAGCTAACTCAACTACTTGACCTGAAGTATTCTTTTAGGCATTGCGTGCACTTGGTGAGTTTTCGAGCCCTAGAAAGAGTTTGTCATACGAATGCATGGCTGTCGGTTGTCGTTGCGGTACTCGACGTCGAAATGAGCGGTCGCTAACTAGGCCGGTGGTGGTCGCAGTTGAAACAAGTTACAGCCAGCGCATTGTGTTGCAACGTTTGCATGTAGTCGTTATTCTCAACGGATTGCCAATACATTTTTAATGAATCTGCCTCGTCGTTTCCATTACTTTACTGGCATGCAATTGCGACTTCGAAAAGGATTCCCTATTGTTATTCCGCAGTGACTGACATCGCCGACTGGTACAATCTGGAGAGTGCAGTAGATGTATTGAGTCAAAAGGGTAGACTGGATAGGGTAGCTACGTGGTTGTTGTAGCCTAGCTCGTTGACTAATTTATGCCAAGCAGTCAAATTACACATTTTAAGGGGTACAGCCTCCTAGAAGCTCAGTTTAGTAAAGAAGTTCCAATAGTGCCGCCAAATTCGTCAGGCAACTGTTTAGCAATCCATTTTCATCGTACTTCTGTCTAGCTTTACCATTTATTCACCCGTCACCACGTTCCACCGACGTCGTCTTGGACCAATTGCAAAACTACTCATTTCCAGTCCACAAGAAGCATCACTCACTAGCCGGTCATCCGGACAACTTTGATTGCCCATACTATTCAACCCACAAACTCTTGTCAGTTCGATGGTTTCGCAACGAGAAAGAAATCGAGAGGGCGCAACGGCAAAGGAAAATAGCCGTCACGAAGGACGGTCATCTACGTTTCCTTTCGGTTGAGAGAGAAGATCGCGGTACTTATCGTTGCGAAGTCTACTTCAAGGACACCCTGCAAACGCAAACGAGGAAAGTCAAGCTGATTGTTCACGGTAATTAATCGCCGCCGTATTGTTAGCTGCAATGGCACTACTAGTACTGCACTTCACACTGCATGGTGACCGTTTAATCGGTACCGCAACTGCGGTGTCACTGATCGGTCATTGAATGACTGGCTAACCACCTATTTGCAACACGTTGCCCGCACAAAAGGTAGCAGAAGCTGCTAGTTTTGTTACCACACTGCATGCTCTTTGTTGCAACGATTCACTAGTATTTGTTCTTTCTGGACGTCCGTTTTTGGTTGTAGAGAAACCAACCATAGTTAGACGGTCGGCCAAGAAGAAACACACCACGGTTGGAAACCCCGTATTTTTCTACTGCGAAGGAGCCGGCAAACCACAACCGCGTACGGTGTGGCTGAAAAATGGGAAGAAACTGGACACGGCGATAGGCACACGCTACCAGCTTCTGTCCAACATGCTTGGCATTCTAGATGTAATCATGGAGGACGCCGGTGACTACACGTGCATCATACGCAACAAATACGGTGATGCCGAAGCCACCACGACCCTAACCGTTCAAGGTTGTCAAATCGTATCTAATAAACGCACGCGTGCAAGCCCCTAATGTCGAATTTGTTGCCGTTTTACAGACCCGCCGCCCGCCCGGCCACACATCATCTACATCACACCGCGCATCAACACGACGGAGGGATCTAACGTGACACTGCGGTGCACGGCGAGAAACAATTACAGCAACGCTTCAATCCAGTGGGAAGTGAACACGACCGACGCTCCATACACTTCCTATGACATACACATCGAGAAGACGACCAAGGGAAACGTGAGCATACTGACAAGTCGACTAATACTCCAAAATGTGAGGTCTACGACGAGGACTCTCGTCATATGCAGAGCCAGAAATCAAATAGGAAGTACAACGGCAGCCGTGCGACTCTCAGTTAAAGCGATATAATGCCATGGTGAACGTCACTGTATGTATTCATGTGGGGTCACAAATGACAGTAGCTCTATTTTCATGTGGCAAAGTATATAAAAGCAGAGATTGCCGCTATATTGGAACCATGCACCTTTGGGCTATAATCCTGGCAGTCTGGGCATTACGTTACTGACTGCTAGCTAGACAGTGTAAATCATAGTAGATTAGAATCTAGACGGCTATGTATGACTGCTTTTTGACTATCAGAAGCATTTTCTCTTTCTACATGTACGCCTGGTATGATGCCATAGTAGGTGACTATGTCCTACAAATATACCAAAGATGAAACAAGCATCACTACAAAGTCGACTTGAGAGTAACTAGTCAATTGTGTGTAATGGAAGACAGTAGAGTTCATGTAAGGCTACAAACAAGTTGTAACTAAATGAAACCAGTTCAAAAAGAGAAACAAACAGAGAAGCCAACAAATATAGAGACAACTTCACCTTCTAACATAGCTGACTACACCCAATATTCTTCATCAAGAGTTTGTATATGAATCACAATTATGAATTAGTCTTGACTGAACTAGCGATGTCAAAGCCGACCAATTAATCACGTAATTTGATAGGTGAATGAATGAGTAGCTCTAGTCATCAGAAACTTCGGTTGCCAGTGGTGATCTCTTTCCAGCAGATGCATGCTGCTTGGCCCGATGATAGATGAGGAAACCTTGAATCATGAAAAGAACTCCTGCAGTGTAAAGAGAACAAACAACAAAGTGAGACAAGACCAGGTACAACAGGAAAAGGTATGTCAAGGACATGCATCCCTTGTCATGCTTTGTTCTATATTGCAAGAACAAAGTGCTTCTCGACATTCCAGCTTACCCACAATTACCACTGACCAAACACAAAAATAGCAGCCTCCTACCTAATACATGAAGCCAAAGGGCAAGCCAGGTTGCCTCAAGCATCCCTTCTGAAACAGCTAAATACTGCCACAAACCACAGGCTAAAAGAGCATCATCGACTACAACAGTCCGCCTAGTATACTCACAGTATAGACAATGATGGAGCCTCCCAGTCCACAGAGAGCACCACCTCGAGCAGCTGCAGTCGAAGCATGCAGAAGCACCAGCACATAACCAGGAAGCGACAGCAGAAACATCACTGATACAGCACACAAATTTAAAGTACTGATTAAATAGAGAACAAAAAGACGGACGTGTACAAAAACAGAATACCCCACAAAGTGATGAAAAATTCAAGAAATGTGCCCTTGGCTCCATCTACAAAATGCAACACGTACAGTGCACCAAATAATTATTCATAGTGGAGCGTCCTAGTATTCAGAAGACCAAATTGGTGTACTGACCATATTTCATAACCACGAGTTCTTCATCCTACAGTATAGACAACCACATGTCATAGGGCGCGGCTTTATTCAATAGAACATATGGTTAGGGAACATGCACACCTTGTACTGATCACGCATATCGTCCAACATTACTCTTTCCTCGTCGTACGATGGTGGGAGTCGCTCATCTGAAAATACTCGGCTTGATGTGAAATTCGTAAAGTTATAATGTATGGTGTGGACCTTCGTTCCTGCTCTCTACAGCAACGAGAGTCACTTCCTGTGCCTCGTCGGAACCGTCATCGGGAATCTTGTGGAACACAACAGAAACTAAAGTTTCATCCACCTCGAAACGACACCCTACTGTCTATGTGTCGTCACGCTAGATAGAACACTTTCTACTAATACGAAAGCAACAACAAAGGACGCGTACATGCATACGACCATCGAGTCACGTAGTCTACACCTACGTCTGTCTGTGCAATCGTGCTACGGTCGTGTACAAGTGCGTACGTACGAAAGACACGTACTCACACATACGTACGTACAGTACACTCTCGTCCTCTCTTACCAACTCGTAACTGACTGTAGACATCATAGACTCGGAGACCTGCAATATCGGATCTAGTAGTACGCGCGTCACGTGAATTTTTGTAGACTAAACACGTGACAGTTTTACACCGTCGTGTCGCTTTCACAGCTATGCATAAGCCTTCTGAAAACCACAATAGGATTGTTGTGTAGACGTTATTTTTCTTTTAAGTACGCTACTTGTAATGTGCGATTGTAGTGTATGACACTTAATTAGAGTAGACCTAGCTGGCATGGTATGTAGTAATTAGACATAGCACTATTTGGTTAGTACGTTAGCTAATTAGTGAGCGTTGTAGAGTGTGTAGTACGAGAGTAGATTAACCTCGTCAGTCCAGCTAGACCACAAGATGAGACCCTCGACGAACTCATCACATTGCTGAAGAATCATTACGAACCGAGGAAGATAGTTATTGCCGAAAGGTTCAAATTTTATAAGAGACAGCAGAAAGAGGGCGAATCGATTGCAAATTACGTTGCAGAATTGCGCCGCCTAGCAAAAGATTGCGAATTCGCGGACAGCCCGAACACAGCGTTACGCGATCGATCGGTGTGCGGCCTCCGACACGAAGGCCTACAGCAGAAGGTCCTAGCAGAACGAGACCTGACATTGGAAAAGGCACTGTCGCTAACTCGAGCGCACGAAACCGCAAGGCATGAACTGAAATTGTTGCGAGGAGAACCGCAATCAAGTCGACAAACATACCAAGCAGCGGAGACAACGTTTACCGTGCACGCATCCCGAGGTAGGCGGTTCACTCCCAGGGATAGCAGAGCTAGAGAGCGTGTTTGCCATCGTTGTGATGGACGCGATCACGACTCTGAAAAGTGTTGGTACGAGAGCGCTACTTGCCGGGTTTGCAACGTTAGAGGTCATATCGCCAAAGCTTGCAGGAAACGGAAGCAATCTGGCCAGAAGTATCGAGCGAGTTATGGCTCGGAATTTCAGAACCGCAAGCAAGCAACGAAGTCGACGAAATCCAGACACCAAACGAATCAAGTCGAAGAAGACGACGAGGTGAGTATGATATATAGGATCAATGGTACAATACGCACCCCCAGCTAAATGGGGTGCGTATTCTTCTAGCCTCTATGATACAACGCGCACCCTAGCTAGCTAGCAAGCTATTTACGTACCAGCAAACAAAAGTGATATACAATAAATCCTGTACACGCCTACTTTATTAGTACACCCTTATCCGGGATAATAAGCAATTCTGTAGCTTGTCGCGCCAAATTGCAGGTTGATCAGTAGTCCGTTCAAATTTATGTAGTAGATCAGCAGTCCGACGAGTTTATGTGGAGGGAGAGGTATGGCAAAACCAGGCAGCAAGCTTTACAAAACAACGTTGTTGACTTAGCAGCGCGATACCCGATACCGCGGTAACCTCAATGACATTCCTACCATTTCTTGACTCGGTAGAGTTAGGTAGAGTTTGTAGTTTAGTCGAACCGTTCCAGCATAGCCTAGCTACTTTGTAATTCTGTAAACTTTGCACGACAAGAAATAGTCTCATACTCTAGACTCTGCGCGCGCGGACAAGAGTGTAATGTTTCATAAAGTAAACGTGTGCAGGATATATTGTATATCACTCTTGTTTTTGCTGGTATGTAAATAGTAGGGTGCGCGTTGTATCATAGAGGCTAGAAGAATACGCACCCCATTTAGCTGGGGGTGCGTATTGTACCATTGATCCGATATATACTCTGACAGACAAACAGAACGCACCTAAAGTCACCATGGAAGTTGCGGGGGCGTTAGTGACAATGGATGTCGATACCGGGGCATCGATGACTGTGATACCTGCGTACATAATACAAGCGTTTTCTGACTCACGTGAAGTTACAGAAGAGTAGAGTCAAACTTCAGACATACTCTGGAGAACCACTGACGGTAAGGGGGGAAGCTTACGTTCCAATCCATTATGGCATCCAGACTGCACGTGAGAAAATGGTAAGTTCAAAACAAACCAGCAGTCTTGGGGCAAAACTGGCTTTCACAGATCCGACTGGATTGGCACATGTTATTTAGGGTCGACAGACCGACTAGCCCACGGAAGACTCTGGGTACCGATTATACTAAGAGATACCCCCAATTGTTTGAGAAGGGAATTGGAACACTGAACGGATACGAAGCACGCATTACACTAAGACAGGATGCAGTGCCAAAGTTCCATAGACCGCGACCGGTACCCTACCCTACACAGCAAAGTAGACGAAGAACTGGATCGTTTGCAACAGGAGGGAATAATTCGACAAATTAACAGAAGCGAGTGGGCATCACCTATTGTAATTGTAAGGAAGGCTGACGGGTCGATACGGGTGTGTGGTGACTACAAAGTTAGTGTGAACCCTTACCTAGAGACGGAATGCTACCCAATGCCTAATCCGCAAGACCTGTTTTCAACCCTAGCAGGGGGAAGAGTCTTTACTCGTTTGGACATGAAACAGGCATACCAACAAATGAAGATTAGCCCAGACTCTCGGGCATACTTGACAATCAATACTAGCAAGGGACTCTTTGTGTATACAAGGATGCCGTTTGGAATCACATCTGCACCTGCTATTTGGCAAAAGGCCATGGATGAAATTTTAGCAGGCATTCCAGGATGCATATGCTACTTAGATGACCTACTGGTAGTAGGAGGTAGCCAGGAGGAACATGACCAGCGGTTAGACATTGTGTTGGACCGACTGAGTAAGAGAGGTATTCGACTAAAAGAAGAGAAGTGCACATTCAACACTTCCGGAAGTGGAGTATTTGGGGCACCTAATTAGCGAGAAGGGGCTCAGACCATTGGAGAGTTAAGCCTGGTTCACAATATTGACGCTGACGTCAACACCAACGGGGCGTGACGTTCAGGTGGACGTAGTATTGTGAACAACAACTAAGTGGCTCGGGCAACGTCAACGCCCCGTCATGACGTAGGAATACAGCGTTAAAAACTGGAAGTGGTCAGCGTCAAATGTAACCACGTGGGCATTTTTAGCGAATTAGCAGAGCTGTAAGCATCCCGGATTTAGTTTCCCCTTAGAATGGAAGAAACATTGATTGAGGCTGTGAGGCAACAGACTGCTATTTGGCAGATAACTTCCCGCTCCTACAGAGACATTAGAGTTAAGGAGAACGCATGGAGGGAAGGAAGTTGCCAGGGAATTGGACATCTCCGTTGAGCTGGCAATGAAGAAATGGAAGTCTCTCAGAGACAGATTTGTAAGGGAGCTGAGAAAACCACGCACCGTGTCTCTGGTGACAGTGGACCACCAACTACTTCCTCGTGGAAGTATTTTGAGATTTTGATGTTGCTGGCTGACACGATGAAGCACCAACAGTGAGTCAATCTATACTACATCCATCTGCTGTTCTTTCCACATATATAAGTTGGCTTATAACCTGTCTGCAGCTCAATGCCTTTTGTCTATGCCCTCTGCTTGCCTTTCTGTCCGTCTGTCTATGAATCTGGTTGTTTCTGTTTCTGTGTGTCAATGTGCTTCCCTGCATGGGCATGTATATGTCTGCTGTCTGTCACTGTGTTATCTAGAGGTGTGTCTATCTGTCTGTATGTCTGCCTTTCTAGTTTCTGCCTTTCCAGTTGCTATTTGGCAATTTTTGTATCTAAGCTGTAGGTGTCTAGATAACTGTGTAGAATAATATATGATTGCCGGAATCAAATTCTAGGACTGACACAAACTTTTCTTTGGCAACATATGGAGAGGTCGGGACATGTCTTTCAGAGACAGATGACCAAAGGTAATGATAATAATAACAACAAAACAACAATAATAATAATACACAACATATATTTGAACAGATTTGCACTACGTTCATACTGCTACATATGCAATGAAACACTAAGCACTGAAACTAGAGTGTTTGTGCTAGCAACATCTGCTATAAATGCAATCAGATACTAATAAGGGTATTAGAGAAAACTACTTTGTAAGCAAAGAAAGTTACTAATGAGTTTGTGAACTAGGCAGCTAGTGGCCACAGCTTGATCGATGCCTCCTTCATATTTGTATTTGTTGTGTATCCTCTCAAGCTCATGACAGCAGATCTAACAAGAGCATAGCAGATTCTGGAGCGAAGCCAGTTTGACTGTCATGTTGTATGTGGAATGAAGCGTTTCACCTAACATTGATGCAAAATGCTTCAAGAAGGTGTTTGTGTTTGTAAGCAGCTTACTGCATCGTTCTGTGCATGAGAATACTATAGGTGTAAAAGACGCATGCTCTATCTGTCGAATTCATTCTTCATATTTTCTGTGCTGGCTCACTTGTCAGGTTGGTGGGCGCCCAGATGGGGGTAAAGACCCCACTTGCCCATCATGAAGGGGCATAACGACACATAATAAATAATAATAATAATAACAATAATTACAGTAGGAAACAAGAATAAAACTACCGCATCTGCTCTGTGGCATTCATTTCTTATGAGTGCTTTTGTTTGAAATATTATAGCTGTATTAGAGATGGGTGCTCTGCCATGGAACGTGATCTTGACAAATCATCATCTAGCCAACCTTCCTCTTACCAATGTGACAACCAAACTTCTCACCATCCCAACTCTAGTCAAACATCATCATCCCCGTCTCTAGATTCTTTCTCTACCCCTCCTCCTCCCCATCCTCTGATCTCCCATCCAAAAGAGGCAAAAGGGTGAAGAGAGGCTATGATGAAGTTGACGAAGCTATCATCCATCATTTCCAAACCAAAAAATCCATATGGATGAGGATCATCATTTTGGACTGCTGTTGCAGCCAGGCAACGGAAATTGGACGGACGAAGGAAAGCCTTCGCTACAATGAAAGTACACCAAGCGCTAACAGAAGTTGAAGACGATCTATACTTCAGTCCCACACAGCAGCATGAACCTGCGAACAATTTGATTTTCCTTCCAGAACAGCACCCACAACAGCACAATACATCATCATCAATCTATACAGAGTTCCCATCCAACACACACACACAACCTGATCTCTCTACAGGCTGCTCACAAACCGGCTTTTTTAAAAGCCATTAATCGCTTCAAGAGATTTGAATCTAAGCAAATAGGTAACTAAATACCCTTTCTAAAGGTAACTAAATACCCTTTCTCTAAATGTTTCAAACTACTACCATGGTGAAATGAAGAAGTTGCAGTAGTGGAAAGCTATGACATTCATGCAATGTACATGAATGACAACCAAAGCATAAGTTCTGCTCTCTCTGATCTATATTGTTGGCTTTTAGAAAAGCCGGTTTTAATTCACTCTATACATCTAGTGATAAGATGTTCGATGAATGTGATGGTACTGCCAATCAACTTGTCCTTGGGGAGACATGAAATAGTTGCTGAAGCACTCTCGTACTTCAGCTGCTGATTGACTAAATCTATTGCTCCCAACTTGCCCTACTCTTTCTAATCCCCCTTCAGCACTTACTTCAGCCCTCCAACTTCCTTCCACTACATTCCCTACACTACCTTCTGCATCGCTAAAACCAACTGGGCAATAGACTGTAGATTCGGTGATCCGTAGGAAATTATGGAGAGCAATGGCAGCTTTAGTAAAAGTTACTACATGTTCTGGTTGAGCGACGATAAACTTTCTAAAAAGTTGCCACCTAGCTGTCAGAATTCCAGAAGAGTTTTCAATGATCCTTCGAGCTCAACTAAGACGGTAATTAAACACAGCCTTTGCATCTGGCAGATTCCTGCCTGGGTAGGGCCGAAGCATGTGTGTCCGTAGAGGAAACGCTTCGTCGCCTACAAATACATATGGAGCCCTTGTTGCTTTGCCAGGCAATTCTCTTGACGATGGCAATGAAAGGGTGCCAGACTCTAGTGCTTGCCCGAATGCTCAATGTGCAAGAACACCTCCATCACTATGCCGACCACTATCTCCTACATCAACTATTAGGAAGCGATAATGCGCATCGTAAACAGCCATAAGGACAATAGAGTGGGTCCCTTTATAATTGTAGTACACGGACCCAGCACCAGCTGGCGCTTGAATCACATGTTTTCCGTCAATTGCTCCAATGCAATTCGGAAAATTCCAAATCTTTTCAAAATCGGTTGCTATTCCTTTCCACTCTTCTTCAGTTGATGGTGCTTTAACATAGTGAGGTAGCAACACTTCCCAGAGTACAGTGCAAGTGTCTCTTATGATTCTGCAAACTGTCGAGTGACCAACTCTGAAATTAAAGGAAAGAGACACTTGAGAGCTTCCTGTTGCTAGATACCTCAATGTCATAGCCGACCTATGTAAAACACAGCAACCAATAGCCTCAAACACTCTAAATGCTCTAGGAGTCAAAAGCAATTTCTATCGCACAAATAAAGAACCAACCAGACAGACGAGAATCGTACAAGACCCCACTGACGAAGCAGGATGGAAGCTCTTTCTGTGCATACCACGAATGATTCTCCGTCACAAAAGAGGAGGTGCAGCTGCAATTAGACAGGAAAGACCTAAGTTTCTCTCCTTTCTTGATTTTCAGTGGGAAGAGCTTTTACATCTTCAACGACCTCTTCTCAAGTCTTCATCAATGCAATCAAAGCTTTCAACGAATCGTAAGAAAGTTCTTCAGCTGATTAAATGTGGTGAACTTTCCCGAGCAGCAAAATTGCTTTTGAGTCCTGGCCTTGCTCCAGTCTCTGCAGAAACGGTTGTAAAGCTGTCCTTGAAGCACCCTGCTCGAGTGAAGAGTGTGCCCTGTCCAGAAGTCTTGCCTCAATCTGCCAGTCTCTCTGAGTCACTGTTCTTTTCTACTTTGTCCAAACTTCCCAAGAGTTCCGGATCTGGCCCGTCTGGATGGAACTTTGATCATTTCAAGGCACTTGCGAGTAGGTCTACTACAGCCAGAAAGTTCTTTACTGTCTGTAACCTGATTGCAAGTGGATCTATCCCTCACGGCATAGTCGAGCTCCTTTCAGCTTCTCGACTTGTTGCTCTCTCGAAGCCATCTGGTGATGTGAGGCCAATCGCAGTCGGCGAGTGTATCAGGCGGCTCACGGCTAAGACTTTGTGTCTACAAAAGAAAGAATCCTTTTCATCCTTCCCCTCTCCCCTCCAACATGGAGTAGCGGTCGAAGGAGAACCAGAGCTTATTGTACATCATATTAGTCTACTTCTGGAATCCAATCTTGATTGGGTCATCTTAAAAACGGACTTGAAAAATGCCTTCAACTCGGTATCACGATCCCATCTATTACCTGAAGTTGCAAAAGCATTCCCCGACATCTACCAACATGTCCATCAAATGTATGCCGGTTTCAGTCCTTTGGTTTTCAACGACGGGAAAATTGCTCACATTCTGCGGTCCGAGGAAGGAATCCACCAAGGGGACCCCCTTGGACCCATGCTATTTTCTGTCGCCTTGCATCCATTTCTTTTGGATCTCCAGAAGAACCACTCATCCACCCGTGTCCTAGCGTACTTGGACGATATGTTTTTTATTGGGCCAATGGAGGATGTTTTATTATGCTTGAACGATGCGGAGTCTAGCTTAAAAGAAATTGGTCTCAACGTAGCAATCGAAAAATGCGAGCTTCTGTGCCATGGTCTCCCAGACCATCCCCATCTCGATAGAGCTATTCGAGTTGTGTCTTCTGGAACAATCATATTGGGGATTCCCATTGGTCATCAACACTATGTCACCGAGACTTGTTTGGAATTTGCTAAAGGAGGACAGGGTCTATGTGACGAGCTTGCTTCCTTGGATGACCCCCAGTCTGGTATGCTAATTCTACGCTATTGCCACACAAATCGAATAAATCATCTTGCTCGCTCAGTGTATCCCACTCTGCTGAAACCCGCTACCAGGTTTCATGATGAGCTAACGAAGGCAACTTTCCGGGAATTGGTCTGTTGCCACGATATAGAGGAGCAACAGTGGCTGCAAGCAACATTGCCAATCCGGAACGGTGGGTTTGGCATGTCCTCTATGGAGTCAACTTGTCCAATCGCGTTTGTATCAAGTTGGGCCCGTTCTCTAGCTCACCTCCCTCAATCATTTGGTGATCTCACAGACTTAGTCAAAAATATCTCTCGTGAAGTCCAACATCCAGGTCACAACGGATCAATCGCCTCTCATCTTTTGCAGGCCCTGCCAGGAAATAGAGCCTCATTGAACTTATCAACAACCCGAAAAAGCTACAGCAAAAGCTAAAATCGGAGCAAATGGAACAAATTGTGTCGTCTATTCTCTCAAACCCACTATCTCAGCGCTCAGCTGCTCGGTTCGGGTCGCTACAGGGACTTGGAGCAGGCGCATGGCTTGACTCAATACCTTCTTCTGCGAAGCTTGCATTAAAACCCAGCGATTTTCGCTTAGCAACACGCATGAGGTTGGGTCTTGAAATGCCCCTCGGTTCTGTTGTCCCTGTATGCGAATGCGACAAAGACATCGATAAAGACGGCTATCACCTTCTCACATGTAAGACCGGCGGTGGGCCAATATGGACTCACGAGACATTGTCTAGTGTTTGGAGCGACTGTCTACAGCATTTGAAGATGTCCCATCAGCGGGAACCAAGGAATCTTTACGTTAATAGCGACGACCGCCCCGACATCGTTGTCTTTGACGCTCAACAGGGTTGTGACATTGAGCTGGACATCTCGGTGGCCCACCCATGGGCACTACATGTGATCTCTCGAGCAGCTCAGGAAGACGGCGCGGCCGCAGCTACCCGTGAGGTCAAGAAATCAGAAAAATACGCCAAAGAAAGGGACGTCTGGGGCCTCCCCTCCAAATGCATCCATTAGTGTTCGAACACTTCGGACGTTGGGGCTCAGAGGCAGCTCAATTCCTACACCGCCTGTCACTCCAGTCTATAGACGAAGACGGAAGAAAGAACAGTCATGAATTTAAGTTATTGTGGCGTAAATGCATGTCGGTAGCTTTGCAAAGGTGTAATGCTAGCGTAATTAGCAGAAAGTTGGCAAGACTGGGACATTCTTCATTCGCACGTAGTTAAATTATGGCGTCGGCCGTTTGGGCCAGACTAGAATGTAGTAGTGTTGTTCTTTGAAAATATATGTATTGACAGACAGACAGACACACAGACAGACAACCTGTGAGAAGCAGACTTGCCACTCTAAACTGGCAGTTTTCATCTCCTTGGACACAGAGGGGCAAATGATTTGCAGGGCCATCACAAGGGTACAGATAAACAGGACTCTGCAACAATACCTGAAATTCTGCCTATCATGATTTCAGGATTTACAGCCATTGTCTTGATTAAAGAATAGAGTAACCCGGATAAAGATAGGATGCTTGTTTGCAATTTTCAGTTTGGGTACCTCTATGTTACAAGCAAGCACACACAAGCATAAATGGCACGAAGTAGCACGCCCAATCTGGCAGTAATTAATTAGGAAAGGACAAATATGCTGACTGAACAAGTTCTAGATGCAAGCACATTATGAGGTTTAATGCTTTTGCGTGTACTTTCTCATCTCATGAAGTCATCCTAATACTCCTAATACTACAGGTCTGATACTTGAATCTTTGACAGAATTTCTTGGTATATATCTACTATGCTAGGAAATGTAGTATGCATACCCAATTAGGATATTTTGTACAAATAAATACCTGATCTACCAAATTTTCAAAATATTACAATTTTAGTATCAAATTCTCCCTCCAACATATTGAGTATTGTACCAGATTTCTTAACGTATCAGGTATTTGTACTAGACAACATACATACCACATTTCCTAGGACATCCAGTGTGGCGCCGTCCCAGATTTCCTGGCTTGCTACTGACAGTTAAATTAAAGTACCGGATTTCCTAGAGCTGTACTTATTCTTCTAGGCAGGCAGGCAGACAGACATACGGACAGACAGGAAAGCACAGAGTTCGAATTACAGTATAATGATCTAGGATACCTTTCAGCTGGAGAGATTTCTGCTCTTGTTTCACTTCGGTAGGACCTTGTTGTTAGTGAAGGGGTCACTTTCTCGACAAGACAATCGAACGTCTCCTTGGACATTCTCAAAAAACGGAAACGGCTTTCCGGGTCGTTACGGCGCAGTTCTTGTAGTAACTGGTGAAAATCACCTTGTTGGCGCCTTTGCTGAAATATTGGACGTACCCACATACGTCTTCGGTGTTTGATTTGGCCTTCTTGCTTCTACGTCGCAAGTGAAGCAGCAAGAGAACGGACTCGTTGTCCATGGCTAGCCACGCGTGCGCGATCTGACTCCATACCCCAGACCAACCTTGACGCGCAACTTCGTGACGTCCAAGATATTGTGAACAGGACGACGCTGACGTCGGCGTCACCATGTCGAGTTGACGACGACGCCAGACGTCGGCGTCAATATTGTGAACTAGGCTTAAGTATCGAGCAATTAGAGAGGCTCCCCAACCACAGAATGTAACTCAATTAAAGTCATACTTGGGTTTACTCAACTACTATGGTCGATTTTTACCGAATATCTCAACTACTCTCCAACCTTTGTACAAACTACTCCAGAAGTCTACGCCATGGATTTGGAAGAAATCACAACAAGAAGCTTTTGAAAAAGCAAAGAGAAACTATTGAATTCGAGCTGTCTAATGCATTACGATTTGGCAAAACCATTACGACTCGAGTGTGACGCCTCGCCAGAAGGAGCTTGTTTAACGCACGTTATGCCAGATGGAACTGAACAACCAATTGTATTCACATCCAGAACATTGTCTTCAACTCAAAGAGGTTAGGCACAGTTGGAAAGGGAAGCCTTAGCTCTTATCAACGGTGTACGACAGTTCCACAAGTATTTGATTGGACGTAAATTTACACTAGTGACAGACCATAGACCTTTACTTAAAATATTAGGACCGAAACAAGGGATCCCGACTTTGGCAGCTGCTAGATTGCAGCGTTGGGCAATAGTATACTGAGTGTGTATGATTACGATTTAGAGTTTACTCCCGGAATAAACAATCGAGAAGCGGACATGCTGTCCAGACTTCCACTGCCTGTGGAAGGGATCGATCCTAACGAAATTACGTACCATATAAATTACTTGGACACTTTGCCAGTCACAGCAGACCAAGTGAAACAAGCCACGGCCAAGGATCCAATTCTTTGCAGAGTATATTGAAGTATACTCTAGAGGGATGGCCAACCAATGGGTCGCCTGAACTACACAGTTATGCCAAGAGGTCAACCGAGTTATCTATTACCGAGGGATGTCTAATATATGGAGGAAGAGTAGTGATTCCATATTCACTACAAAAACAAGTATTGTCTGAACTATACACAGGACATATAGGAATGGTGCGAATGAAGGCGACGGCTAGAAATTTTGTGTGGTGGCCTGCCTTGGACAGAGATGTTGAGAGTATAGTCAGATCATGTTCCACGTGTCAGGAACAACGGAATAAACCTGCAATTTCAACGCCAACTCATCCTTGGATATACCCGGAAGGCCCTTGGGAACGTGTCCACGCAGACTTTGCGGAGTAGGGAGGAAGACACTACTTATTGTTAGTAGATGCGTTTCAAAGTGGCCAGAGCTCCATGAATTACACAAGAATACTACTGCTTGCTAGACAGTAGAATGTATGAGAAGAACATTTGCAACTCATGGAATACCATATTGTATGGTAACTGACAATGGACCTCAATTCCTATCAGAGGAGTTTAGGCGCTCAAATGGCATCCACCATCAACGTACCCCACCATATCACCCATCCACGAATGGACAGGTGGAGAGGATGGTACAGGAATTAAAGAAGAGCTTGAAGTCTAAGCCATCGGAGCGAACATGGAGTCACCGAGTGTCATTGTTCTTACTTCATTATCGGACTACCCCACATGGGACGACTGGAAAGACTCCAGCTGAGTTGCTGATGAAACGTTCTCTTAGGACGAGATTGAGTCTGTTGAAACCGGAAGCTGGGAAAAGGATACGAGATCATCAAAGAGAAGAATTTAACCAGGCTACAACCAATGTAAGAGAAATGGGCCCAGGAGACACTGTTTCTGTCTGGAATCCAAGAAGGGATGGTCGAAGCAAATGGCTCGCAGGAAGAGTGACACAACGACTGGGACCGACATCTTATTTGGTAAATGTAGACGGACACATAAGATACGTGCATATTGATCACTTGATAACAAGAGATGCGACCAATACACAAGTGATTGTGCCAGGAGAACCGGATATCTTGCCAGCTACAGTCGTACCAGATTCATCAGGACCCGTGTTAGAAGATCCTACACTTCCAGCAAGTACACTCACACCTACGGAGACTACAGATGAGGAGCATGTTATGAGGAAATCCACTGAGACTAAAGATCCAGTCACAGACAATGGAGCAACTGAACCTCAGAAGGAAATCAGTCAAAGGAGATATCCAACTCGAGAGAACAGACAGCTACCTCTCAGGTATCGAAAAAACTAAAGGGAGAGGAGTGTAGTGTATGACACTTAATTAGATTAGACCTAGCTGGCATGGTATGTAGTAATTAGACATAGCACTATTTGGTTAGTACGTTAGTGAGCGTTGTAGAGTGTGTAATAACAAGTGAGTCTCTAACTAATCGAACCTGTGTCCACCGAGCAAACACAAAAGCGACAACTGCAAACACTGATCGTTGATTGGACCGTATTGAGGGCGTGGCACATTCCTGAGCGTAACAAACATAGCCAGCCAGCCAGCCAGCCACGTTTTGAGTACAACGCTCGATTTTTTCCAGCAGTTTGTGGAAATGATATCTACCCAGTTTGTTAGAAAATTAAAAACCTATAAATTTATCAAAATTTATACCGTCCTGATTAAAAATTAAAGTCTTAAGACTTGGCGAGTAACTAGACAATGTATGCAATTCATAAGATATCTGATATGAATGATGCACAGACTCTACAGAAAATGAGGAAATTTGAAAAAACCTCTTAAGTGTTTCTGCTTATGAAACTGCTTGTTGTTCTATAGCTTTAGTTATCATGACGCCCTTCCAGGAGCGTTAGGCATCCATCTGTCATGATCTTCTCTAACTATATCAGAAACCCCTCTGTCTGTCTGTCAATGCAAAACGGCAAGACCGGTTGGCAGATCGGTCTGAAACTGCTACCGACGGGGGTGGCTTTTGACGGAGAACAACATGAGACTTATTATAGTTTTGACGTCCTACTCAGCTGGGTCCCCTTTGAGGCTAACCTCAACTCGCGCGCGAATTTCTCTACAACAGCGCATCGTATGTCCACCAAATTTAGATGATCATTCATGACCTTGGACGGTACGCACAGAGCGTGTCGTCTAGTACTGGCGACGACGATAGGTAAAAGAAAGACTTTTGACCATATCCGGGTCTTTGAAAATACGCCTACCTTTGTTTGTCCGTGTACGGGGGTCGAATATATAGTTTCCACGTTCGCTACACCTGTTTCCTACAACGGCAGCAATGTCTTTGAACTGACGACATCCAACGGACTGTCGAAATGGCTGCAATTAAGATATCTAATGTGTAACTAGCTTTCACGTACCGAACACTATGCGGGGAACCGACTAACCCAGTGAGGAACTGCACGTGACTGGCAAGTTTCTTCTGCCCGGATATCTAACTCTGAACAAGAAACTCGCTGCTAATTTCTCGGGACGGGACACTCGGATATCGTACAGTGGCGTAGGAAGATGTTCACAAGCGGGGGTAGGCTCAAGAGTCCAGCCGGTCACTCCCCCCTGTGACGGAACAAACCATATTGATGAAGTAATTCTTACTGATAGATGCATGGTACTGTGCAATTTAGTCATATAATAGAGTCTATAGCGCACGTTATCTTAAGGATGGGTATTTAACACGACTACAGAGAAATTTAGATTCATTCTTCCATCCTGCCATGTCTGCGTTACATGGTTTCATACCGTTATATTGGTGACAGGACTAGAAAGGACTAGCTTATCTGCAGTTGAGAATGATTCTGCTGCAATTATATCTCGAGATACGTTTTTGGATGGACTACCTACTGACTTTCAAGTCCTCTTGCGAAGAGAGAAAGATATCTATCTACGTGTTCGCAGTCGGGAGTGGAGCTAGCCAAGGAAGTCCATCATCTTCAACTAGCTGCAGGGTAGAGAAAAAAATATAACGCCAGATAGTCCATTAACTTAACTCAAGCAGCTCCATGACAGACACCGCTTTATCCCTTGGCTTCTTATCAGACTAATCATACTCCAAAAATGACGACATCAGCACGTTGACATATCTTATCATGCATGAGACAAGATGCTGCTGGATCTAACAGTTTGGCGGTCAGTCGAGATGTGATAAATACAGTGGTAGGGCTGATGTAGCCGTGAATGATTCCCACTTGATGATGCAAATAGTCAACTGCACAAGCAATGCCATAACAAAAGTCAACTCATTCGTGTACATTCATCTCATCGTTCACGACTGAATCATGCATCAAGCACATCAGACAAAGATGCTACAACTTTTTCCATCACCAACATGTCACTACCTGTAGACACAGTTACACCATATGTCACAGCTATAGTGGGATGGTGAAACATAGAGAAAGCAACAGATGAGCTGCAAACACCATTGGCAGGAATGGATAGAAATGTGAATAAGCTTCTATCACTAAACACTAACAACAAAATAACATAAATGTTGAGTAAACTGACATAAAACACATTACCTGCAGCAATTTGAGCAGATAAATGAGTACTACTAAAAATTTAGTATTAGAGTTGGATTAGGACTTGCTTGAGGATGATATCAAATCTATATATCCTTTTGCACAACCGTGTCTTCTTGAGTGCGAACTGTTTGGTGTCTTAACTTGTGCCACAAAATGAAAGAGTTCTCCATGATTTTCACAATGGTTTTTCTCTTCTTTTCGATGAAAACTATGATATGGCTTTTCTTCTGTGTGCATTCTCGTATAGACTCTTAGAGCACCAGATTGAGTAAACTTCTTTCCACACTCACTGCATGAATATGGCCTTTCTCCTGTGTGCACTCTCATATGAATTTTAGATGACCAGGTCGAAAAAACTTCTTTCCACACTCGCTGCATTTCTAGGGTCTTTCTCCTGTGTGTATTTTCCTATGCTGTTGTAGTTTACCAGATTGAGTAAAGTCCTTTCCACACTCACTGCATTCATATGGCTACGAAAAATAAACACGTACGTTAAGTTAAAAAGACAATAATTTGCAACGATTAGTCACCAATTAACTCGGTTTCTGCTACTAGCTAGAACCTTCTTCTGTGCGATGGGGTTCCACAAAATTTTCACTTTCCCAAGATTGCAGAGGCAGAATTCAAGCCAAATCAAGGCTGCTTTCGGTATAGTCTAGACGCGCAAACTCAGGACATAATCGCATAGACAAGAGCTGGTGTAACAACATACGGGATATGCTAGCACTTTACAGTACATTACAAGCAGCACCACTGAAAAAGCGCCTTTTCTAAAGCTTTAGATACACGTAATCGACAACAGCTAATTGTCATAAGATCGAGCGAGAGACCAAAAACATCTAGCGCACACCATGCATTGATCGAAGCACGCATCTATTGTGTCCATGCACTGTAGAAAATGCGTCACAACCTGTCCTTAAGTGAGGATTATACTTACAGTTAGTACTACTGTTAGTAATAACGAACAAAGCTTGGTTGAAAAAGCAGATCTGACGTAACGTGCGCTAAAGAACGAGTCCTGGTTGATTGGCTAAAATATAATTTGAGCTATTATATATAATTAGCGCTGCACCTTCCAGTTCATTCAAAGAATCGAACACACGCCCACACATCCCGTGCAAACTCTATGTGTCGTCATCCTTCGTCTCTAGATATCGCTTGCAACGATCCAAGATTTCTTGCCGATTGAAGCCAATCTTTCCAAATTCTGGTTGAAACGTTTACAACCTATCCAGAACGGGAAACTCGGTTACATTTTCATTTGTCTTCAACGGGATACTATCTACACTCTCAATCACTAATGTACGGGTTACTCTGCTAGTATGTAAATAAAATATTAAGTAATAATTAAATTAAATATTAAGTAATAATTAAATTAAATATTAAGTAATAATTAAATTAAATATTAATTAATAATTAAAAAATATTAATTAATAATTATATAAAATATTAATTAATAATTATATAAAATATTAATTAATAATTATATAAAATATTAATTAATAATTATATAAAATATTAATTAATAATTATATAAAATATTAATTAATAAATAAATAAAATATTAATTAATAATTTTCAATAGTGTTAGATAAACTAGCACAAAAGGTAAGGAAACAGAAGTGTTAGCCTAGTCACTTCGAAATGTACGGTTTGAGAAAGAAGGATGCGTCTCGAAGTCTTAATTAAGATCTCATGACAACAGAACACATATCCGTTCTATAGCGTTGTGTTACGTCACTTACTGCACTAATCTTACCGAATAACTAACAGCTCTCCAGGAACAGTAACAAAGAAAGGAGCCGTCTAAGGTATTACGACGAGGCAAATTTGATTTACAGTATAGTGTCTGGTATTTACATGAATACTGAGAGCGTTCGATCCATTATTCCTAGAAGTGATTTTCCAAGTTACCGCAAACAATTTGTTACCGCAGACAATGAGACATAGAGTAAGTTCATTACGAAGTTCGGCACATTCAGTAGCGTGTTACCTTAGGGTTAATTTACAAAAGGCGTCTATCAAGTTTTCATGTTTTGACGTTTGTCGATTTTGTCCCCACTCACGACACTCTAGGTAGATGAGAGCTCTTGCTTTCACAATGAATCCATGCAAAGTAATTAATAAATACGCTCATTCATTGAATCCATGCACAGACAGCACTATAGATCGACAACACCATATATGGGTCCGCCATCTATATAGTTTTTTTATTTCAGTGGGATGACTGCAGTCGTGCTTTTTAGTTTAATTAATATAACATCCGCAGCTGTCAAGTCTTTGCAGTAAAAACCGCTACTACCAACAAACACAGACATATGCATGCACAATTGAGTAGCTCCAGAGTCCAGCCTGGATGGATTAAGTTAATTAAGGACAGGAAAGAAGCCACTTGCACAAGACAAGACAGGCATGTGCAAGACGTCATAACATAGCCTAACGAATTATGAAACGAGTTTTTTTGTTTTCCCCAGAATCTAATGGTCTATGCAGGTGACGATGATAAACTGTGAATTAAGTTAATTAATTAAGTCAGTATGTTGGTCAGTCTAATTACGAGCTTGTAATTGACTAGAGTAAACGGTGCATTAACTAATCACACGTCCTTTATCTAGATACACTTCAATGGTAGCTATACACAGGAGCGTACCTGGGGCATTTTATGGGTCAGTTGTTTTAGTGCTCTAGTGGACCTCCCATGCATTCAGTCAGCTCAACATGCCCTATTCTAATAAATCTATTTATATACACTTTACATTACCCGCCAAAGAGTCTTGAAGTCTAAATCTTCATCTCGAATGTGGGACCCAGGCCATGCAGCACTTCAGCAGCTATAGACAGCTTCTGTATAGACCTGTTGCAAATTTCGTAAACATGATTCAGCGGAGGAGGATCCAGGATAGGCACTGGGGCACGTTCCCCCCGTGGCAGTAGAGATCACATTGCCAAACGAAAACTTCTGCTGCCAGACCTTTTATTGGCAGATAGTTTCGAAGATTCAAGCGTTGCCAGTAATGGATAGGACAAATCTAGATGGTTGGGTATCTAAACGAGTATGTAATTGTTGTTTATTAACTTAATACAACGAGACAGCTCTAGAGCTCTAATAAAGAATCATAGAGTGTCTATAAATTTACAATTTATATTATACACGTGTATAATGCATGATACTATCTAGACTACAAGTTTGTGCTTCCAGGCCTAGAGGCATCTCTGGATACGCCCTTGAGCTGGATACACCGTTGAGTCTGATTACTCGTGTACATGCAGAGGTACTGTACAAGCGGACCTCCAACTGAAGTGGGTCGGTCGGTCGGTTCGTTCTTACCCCCCCCCCCAAACCCCCATAACTACGCTCCTGACTACAACCGCCCATGTTACTCTTTCCTCCGACATCTCATCATGATTGCCATGCAAGTGTGAAGGACATTCTCAGTTTGTATAGATGTTTTAACAAAAAGCAGTATAAAGTAGGAGCAAAACTAAAAGATGAAAACACATGCATTTATCATGTAATGTTTAATTAGCTGTTCCCAGACCATCATAGATGATGTAACAATTAACGCTAATTTGTTCACACAACAAAGGTTTCCTTTATTTGTGTTATTTGCTAACAGTCAGGATCAATGTTGGCTGTCGTCTAGCAGGGGTCTCGCTTTTCTTGAGTTACTTAATTAATTAATTAATCTGTTAGCAGTAATCTGGATGCTGCTTTACTAGAGCCTCTAGTCAATCAAACCATTTCTGGGGACCGGTTAGATCGTTGCTGCATCACTTGTCTTGTTCACTGCTTGTTAATTTACATTTCATTTGTTCGAACGGATGGTTTAGAAATGGTGTAGAACTTCAGAAACGCCAGATTTGACTTCACATCTCTGTGTTTGTAAACGACTACATCATGTAACTACACTGTTTCACCCTATGGAGTGTGTGTGTGTGTGTGTGTGTGTGTGTGTGTGTGTGTGTGTGTGTGTGTGTGTGTGTGTGTGTGTGTGTGTGTAATTATTCTTAATCATATATGCCTTCAAACTATCTATAATTTTGCCAAATGACATGAAACAACAATTCTAATTAATTAACTAATACTAGGATTTGCCATGTTTGCACCTCTGACATCACCCATCATCTCGTTTGATAAATAACTGGTATATATGTACAGAACTTTTGACCCGGCCCCTCTATTGCATGTTTGATTTGTATTTAATTCGTAGCTTCAATTCTAAAATCAGTTCAAAACTTTATTTCTATGCCTCATTCTTACTAGATTACTATATATCTAGACTAGCTCTACTGTAAAGTCTCGTCGATCCACAACCAGATTATCTGATACGTGTACCTACTAGTCTAGATCTAGTGTAAATGATACAAGAACATCCTAGCAGGTAGTGAGCACTATTTATTATTAAAATATTCAGTGTTCCAGAACTAATCAGAGTACAATCTCCAGCTCACGAACTCTACTATTTGCTAATGTCTGTGTAGCCACGGACACTGGTAGATTGTAGACTCGACCCAGTCTCACTCTGTCCTTTACATAGAATATTGTCAATCCTCGGCGGAGTCACTCAATCCATGGACTGTCAATCCAGACTATAGACTCTATCTAGATCTAACACGAATGTCTGTCGAAAACTAATTAATACAAAGTTTGAAAACATGCAACTTGTCACTTATTGCAGCCTTGTAGTGCCAGACGTCGTGCGCGCGTACTATACCGTAGCGTACGCTAATCTGCGAGCACGATTCGAAAGGGCGCGTCGAATGGATTATCTAGGGACGCTTGGTAGGTCGTTTCGATGGAGAAAATGTTTCTCTCCGACACTGATAAAAGCGATGAATATGAGACTGCGATCGAGTCTGGTGGAAGCGTTCGAGAATGCCGCATCATCATCAATATCAATACTATCTTCGAATTCTTCTCTACAGTCAGTGCCTCGTGCCGAGCACGTTCATCCCGGTGGCTTGTTCGGATTCAGTGAACTCAAGTCTAAAGATGGATTTTTGTTGCTAACGGAGAGTGCATTGCAAGAGGCTCAAACTCTGCAGCAACAAGTCATCGACCATTTGGGCTGTCCGAAGGCAATTGAGCTGTGCGACCAACTGTCAGATACCGTCTGTAAAGTCGCTGATGCTGTGAGTCCATGCAACAGTTTCGCGTTTTTATTTTTAATTAATTAGTCGTACCGAGCAGTAGACTACCTAGCTAGAGGCATACAGACTTTTAGCGACAAGAACACACAAGAAAAGAATAGGAAAAAATACTGACAATAGTTACAATTAGTCATTGGTACAACCAACTTTTGATTAGTCGCTTTCATGTTAGTTATTGGTTGTTATGCAATTAATGCACGTGCAAATGCATGACATACGTAAAACTACTTGAATATTTATTATATATACTATCGGTGGGGACGGATTGATGCTAATTTGACCAAACTATCAACTAGTAGAACTGTAAGCATGAATGACACTGTGACACACTCAAAGCATGTAAATGTGAAACGCTAATGTCTAGTTATACCTAGATAGTTGACTTAGTCACTACTATTCTGGAGTGTCCTTGTTAATTATTAAGGGAGCTTTTGGTAGTAATGTACTGTAGTGTGTGTTCAAACAATGCCTTGCACTTGTATGTTCCTTGGACATCATGCCGTCGACTCCCTACTATCCACTAGCCTAAGGCACCTGGACAAATGAACATCTCTTTTGCTTTACTTAAAATAACAATTTATTGGCACTTGGGAGAGAGACTACCAGATGCTGTCCTTTTCATCTGTTAATAAGCGATGCCTGAAGAAACACGTCAGGATGTTGGACAAAATGAGAAAGACAATCTTGATTCTTATTGATTTGGACACATTCTGATATGTCTACATCTACATGTAGCATATTAAAAAGGAAGATACTGCAATGTTTTGTTTTACTAAAGGTGATGATAATACATGATGGTATTGCAATATCAAAATGTGTGTACTAGCAGTTTGCCTTGAAGGTAGATCAGACTGATATGGAAATGCCTGGTCTGGTCTTGGTCTGTTTAGTGTGCTGAATGGGTATGAGTTAACCTTCTAAGGCCAGACCAACTAAATTGTTAATGCTTGGATATTGGACATGAAAATCGGACTGACCGACCAAAATAAAATTATAAATGATCAAATGATATTTTGAGCATGCTCATTTCTCATTGCACTGCCTACAAACGTGATGCAAGATAACAAAATGGACACTAAAACAAATGATGCTGATACTGAGTGGAACGTGGAAACAGTCATTGGACCGCATGCCCTGTTAACACTTGAGGAGGCATTGATAGTTCATACCTACTCGTAGGATGCATCTACTAAATCTTTGCAGCATGCATCATATCATTGCGCATGTGCACATCAAATTGTATTTTATTTTTTTATTTTTTTATTTTTTTATTTTTTTGATCAAGCACTGGACCAACAAATTTGAGCATCAAGACCTTTGATCATTCTGGCATAATGATATCCCTCGGTTGCCATTTGTAAATGAAGAACCAGTAAAGCATGCATGCCATCGTGGTAGAGATCTGCTGTGCACTGAACTGCTTTCTAAAATAGTTTCTAGTTCTGAGATGAGCCTTTTTTGGGTGTCACCATTTAAATTTACAAGGCACGAGTTCCAGTTATGGAATTGAGCTTCAGACTGTGCGAGATGACTCTCATTGTCTATACAAAGGAATCATGCACACAAAATAATGCCAAATCTGGCTCTTAGTATAAACTGTGTACACACTTCATGACAACAGCAAATATGATTTATTTTTTAGTCAAGTCTTAATTAATTATCTAAATGTTCTACAAGCTGTGGCTTTAGCAACTATGTTGAACTTCTGTGATGGTTTCCATTATTGTTGACCAACTGATTTGTTTTAATTAAGCTGTACTGTCAAAGCTTACACTGTCAATGTGGTCTGTGGCACTCTCAACATACTAATAATCCTTACTTATAGAAACATATGTATCTTTTGTTAGTTTAATTACGATTGTGTAGTGACATTACTGATAAATGTGATTCAGTCAAACTTAATACAAAATAACTGTCAGCATCCTTTTGTCGTTTCATGGTTTTACTTCAGCATTTACTAGATATTATAACTAGAGCAACGGGCCTAGTGTAACTTACATCACAAGCTGATATTTAGCTTACAGGAAGAAAACTGTTTACAGTACATTATGAGATTGATTAGAAAAATTTACAGTTTACATGGTATGTAGACTGCAGATGGCATCACGAAATTATCATGTTGCATTGCATCAGAGTTACTGACATGTTCATGTTGTCATGACTGTTGTTGATGTTGCTAGGCAGAATTTGTGCGTATTGTTCATCCCGACGGTGAATACCGTGAAGCAGCTAGAAGGTCGTGCCTCAAACTAGGAGGCTTTGTGGAGTCTCTTAATACGAATGTGCAACTGTATGATTCTCTTAAGAAGCTGGAGTTGTTTCAGTCGCAATTTGATTCATTAGATGAAGAGGACAAGCAAGTTCACAAGTTACTGCTGCATGATTTTGAGCAAAGTGGAGTCCATTTGAATCATGCAGGCAGAGACCATGCATTAAGTCTACTGGAAGAAGAACTCGCATTAGGTGTGGCATTTACTGAAGGTTGCCATTCTGCTCCTTTGAATATTTCTGATGCAATACGAGATTATGGTGTGCAGGCAGTCGTGTGGGCCAAAGATCATCATTATGATTCAAGTATACGAGAGAATGCGTATCGAGTGTATTATGATGCCATTCCAGAGCAGGTTGACTTGATGGACAGATTGATTTCAGTTAGACGTGAACTGGCTACTCTTTGTGGATTTCAAAGTTTTTCACACCGATCACTTTATATCTCTATGATCGGTTCTCCTGAGAGAGCAGTAGCCTTTCTCATTCTTGCTGCGCAACAATTGAAGCCATTGGCTGAGAAGGAAATGGCTCTTTTTGCTCAATATAAGATTAATCATGACAGTTCGAGTGGCAGTGCTGGTGATTTGGATCCGTGGGACATTGGATATTATATGCACTGCTTAGGATTAGAAATGAGGGACTTGGACAAGCAATATCGATTTTCATTAGGTCATTGCATGAACGGTCTGAATGTAATATTTTCATCTGTATTTGGTTTGTCACTACAAGTCAGTAATGAAGAACTCTGGTCTAGTGATGTTGTCAAATTGACTGTTTACAATGATGCGCTCAGTGACGTTGGAACTATTTATTGTGATTTTTTTGCTCGACCTGGGAAGCAGGCTCAGGACAGTCACTTCACTATTCGCTGTGGTCATCGACTCAGCGATGGTTCATATCAGAATCCGGTTGTTGCTTTGGTATGTAATTTTCCACGAAAGATGCCGACTCTTCTCTCTTTTGACCAGATGGAAAATTTGTTTCATGAGATGGGTCATGCTTTGCACTCTATTCTAGGTCGAACAAAGTACCAACATGTCAGCGGTACAAGATGTGCAACAGATCTTGCTGAGGTACCATCACATCTGATGGAAAAGTTTGCTCATGATCCGGTTGTTCTCAACATCATCACACAAGATGATGGGCACATATTCAAATCAAGAAAGTTTGGCAAAGGCAAACCAATCGGAATTGGATTACAGACATTAGGCCAGGTTATTCTTGCCCTTACTGACCTGGAGGTTCATGGTTATCATAATGCGATGAACTTAAAGTCTGCTAGTGAAGTGCATCTAGATATGATGAGTCGGTACTGGCCGGCACCTTTCCTCCCAAATGAAAATCGTTTGCAACGTTTTTCTCATTTGAGCGCATATGGTGCTAAATATTACTCATATCTTCTTGCTCGTGCTGTCAGAAATATCTTGTGGAAAAAACATTTTGAAGGGCAGCAGTTCAACAGAGAAGCTGGTGAGAAGTTGAAACAACAGTTTTTGTCTCATGGAGGATCAAAGCCACCAACAGATATATTGAACGATATACTCGGACGTGAGCCAAGTGTAGAAGAGCTTTGTGAATCTCTTCTCAGTGAATGTAAATAGCTCCCATGTAGGTGTCTCGTTGTTGATCTAGTTTCTTGCATTGTCTCAATACCAATACTCACTTGCCTCTATTGGACTTTGAAAACGGACAAAATACGATTTGAAAATACTTCATAAGTCATGCTTCTAGCCTCACAAGAGATGAGAAAAAGTAGATGTGTGCCTATCATGGTCAGCCATTGGGCGCTATCTCTAACAGTTATGGCAGTCTGTAGTGTACCTTGAGCATTCATGAACAACACTAACTCAACGTTTGGGCTGTGTTTCCACAAGCGCTTGAACCAATATAACTGCCTGTTTCCACCTGCACTAAACCAGTTATATTCTAAACCTGAGCCGTGAAAGCAGTGTGCGTTCTTGAAGATGGCCACTGACAATGCCGTTTAGATGGCATCTAAAAAATTTGTTGGTATGGGATTGCATGTCATCAATACAAGAGAGAAATCAGCAGCTACTGCATGTGCCTAGATGCTAAATTTGGAGTCTCAGTGACAACTGACTGTTGCTTTCGACTCAGTAACAGAGCGGCCCAATGTATTACAGCAGGAGGAATAGAGGAATACTGCACCATTGCAAAACAGATTTGTTCAGATACCGTACACATCCCTGATGCGAAGTCCCCGAGTGGAAACACAGCCTTGCTTCCGAAGGAATATATCGGAATTATGTTTAATACAGTTGGGGAAGTTGTTTTGACAAGGTTGAGTGTAGTATCTATTCATCTTGTTATAGCATAAAGCATACAGTTCAATCTACTAACTACTACTTTACCATACACAGTGTTTACAGTAGGAAAGCTTGCTATTATCAAGTTTACACAAACATAAAGTTAAGGGCCACGTAAATGGGGTCCTTCAATAACCTTCTATACACCTCTCCTACATGAAATACTATGTTATATGAAGTGTGACGTCAAAACAGTGTCGGGCTAACTGTAACAAAAATTGCAACACTGTGCTAGAATATAATTATTGTTGTGCTAAGCAGAGCTAAACGTCTTTCTTGATAAGCCCTGAGAACACTCTGACCGTCGGACAGAAGCTCGATGATGAAGGAGCTGTTGAGTTAAAACAGGGTTGGCACCTGACATCATACGATATGCAGCCTTGTGTTTCTGAAACTAACCAAATATCCACATTGACATAACAGAATACACCTTCCCACCACAAGATGAAAATGTAAGCAAAAAGCTGCAGTCCAATGACACCTCATAGAATGGGCAGACAAACAGACATGCAAGGAAACAGGGAAACAGCCAGCCAGTCAGACAGTCAGACTCACCACTGGTCACACTATACTACAGTCAGACCTTGTTATTCCGACCTTGTGTCTGTCCTGCTGGTTTCTGTCGGATTATTGGTAACAAATACAAGTTGACCCATGTAAATTGGTTTCACGTGCACCTTAGTCAGAAAGTGAGGGTGTTGGATTTTTTATTGGGTGTCCGAATAATGAGGTCTGACTGTACGGGACATCTAAACACACACAATGAGTCGGTACCTGTGCAGTAGTTGAAGGTATGCCATTGCTCAGTTGTTCAAAATTGGTCAGATCCTTCTGGTATCCTGTCACAGCAGTAAACGAAGATGACCGTCCAGACAACTCACTTCCACGCCAGAGCTGAGTGCGAGCACTGAGCAACAGGTCATATGCCAAGACAAGGACCAACTGCAATAAACAACCACAATACAACAGCTATATTACAACACCATAAAAAGGTCATACAACCAAACAAGCAATATAATCTGCAAATAAGGTGATGCCACACTGAAGAAGATGTGGGTTTGGGCATACACAACTAACAGTCACAGATGTCTGGGGTTCTAACTTAACATAATTACATATTCTCATGACTGGCACAGACAAGTGTACAGCCTACAGTAATTTAATTAAAATTATGTCATCATCATCATAGTGACCCAGGTCTACAGAAATCCCACATCTTATTCACTTCTCCCATATACGAAGTAGTGAAGGTCTTGCCAAATTGAATTACAAACAGAGTGCTCGTAGACACAGTAGTACTAGCGTCAAACTCCAACCTTTCTTTGCACTATTCAGTTAGATAACGTCTGGAAACTACTAGCTGCAACAGTATTTATACTTGATGAATAACAGTCATCGGATATGTATTTAGTTTGACAAACAACATAGAACCATAACTGAGATCAAAATGTAAAAGTTACCCATCATATCTAATCAATGGGAGTACACTACAATCAAAAATCACACCTACATTGGTCACTTGCAGGGTCTCAGTGCCATTTCAAGCACTTCACTATAACTGAGCTACACAAAATGCAAAGATTACCGATTGTCTTGTTATAGTGCGCTTTATCTCAGAAATATAAAGCGAAAACAATGGCAAAAACTAAATGGAGAAAATATCAGCAACACTTGCTCAACGTCATCATGGACATTTTTCTTCCTAGTTACATACACTGTTCTACTTGTCTAATAATACAGAAATCAAAGACAAATAATCTGACTGACTGGGAACAAAGCTCAAACTTAACCATCATCTGCTACACCATACTCTATGCAGATCAAGTCAATGATTCTTTAGGCAAGAGTTTAAACACAAGAAGTGGCATAAAAGTGGCATGGCTTAATAGGTTAGTAAATTTGTTTCAATGGATGTAGATACAAATAATAATACTTATGGTGCCTCACTATTGAGCTGTCACTTTACCAATCATCAACTGGGCAATGCATTTAGCCCAACAACAAACCCATTACGCTTAGAATCTCCCAGCTGAGAGACTGGGAAGAATACTGAACACTATCTGATATCACTGCTGTTTATGACCCAAACATCTACCTTGAAAAGACTTGGAACTTCTACGGTCTCATCTCTTCTCTTTGTTTGCTTCATACTTTGTTCCAAACATATTGTAGCACTATTGCACTCTTTCAGCAACTCTGAGGTTAGAACCTCACCATCTGTCTTCAATGCCATCTTTAGATGACATGTTACACTGAGAACTTTGCTAACAGCAGGGCAAATCAGAACACTAATATACAGGAAATACATGTATCAAAACAATAAATACATATTGTATTTTAACAATACTACCTGTCATTCATTTGAAATGGTAATTTCTTCAGTCTATGATGGATTTCTTCAAGTTTACTGATGTCTTTCTTTGCTAAGTAACAAGCCATCTGGCCGACTCTTGCCCACCAACAAGACACAATGTCTAACTCATCACAGTCACTCAGTTCCTCAACAAGTAAAAACTCAGATAAAGCAGCATCAACATCTGGAGAAGTCTTCTTGTCATCAGAAACGGTTAAGTTAAAGAAACCATTGTGCAAAAGCTGTTGTCGAAAGAGAGAAGCAAGGTAGCCACAAAAATTGCCTACAATAATGATAAATAACCAAATTAACAAAATGATGGTACACAAATAATCAGCTAAACAATGACCAGGCTCTGTTGGCTTTGCCCATATGTGACTAGGAGGTGCCATCTGCCACCAATTTGCTGAGAAGAAGAAGTCTTCTCCGTCCGGTGTCGCAAGCCAATGAAGATCTGCTGGCAAAGCAGTGCATGACTTCCTCATCCGAGACAGTAACAAATGCTGAACAAAGATAACTCAATATTAGAAGAGACCACGACGACTAACCACATACTAACCGAGACAACTGGAAGATTGGAGTGATCCCTTCTCAACTGAATTGCTGCTGTAGCATATATTCTTGCCATTTGTTCACAATCTATCTCATTTCCGGCACACTCTGCCATGTTGACAGATGACAAGGCAACATGAAATGCTAAGTGCCTGTCAGCAGGCATGTGGCCACTCAGGTAAGCCAACTGGACATCATGATAAGCAAGAGCTGCGTGTTTGGCGGATGTCTTCATGTCTTGAATGTCAGACCTAAATAACACACTGCAATGTGGTGGTGTCTAGCAGTAATACATTTATTTTTGAAAATATGCAGGAAAACATTTTGACACGTTCACATTCATGATAAATGTTTCAAACTCTACTGCATGTTCTACAGATATGTCACATCTCTCAAAACAGTCAAATGCAAAGTCGACTTCTACCCAAACTAGCTCTCATTGTTGACACTTCTGACCCTGGTTATTACATAATCTCAACTTTACATCCAGTTTGGCCACTGTACTGAGACGATCTCTCATTCGAGTGAGTCAATGTGATGACAAATGACACCCATGACCAAATGTCTGACTTGCTGGCCACTACTTCACACTTTTCCATGTACTTCAACTAAAACCATTATATAAAGTAACATTTTGTTGGCTGTCCCTACTACAACTGTCGTCCGAATATGACTTTCAGCCAAAACTGAAACACCACCAAGTTGTATGGTTCATCAGAAGAACGTCAATGTGAAATATCATCAACACAGAATAACTAACTATCATTTATAACACAATAACATATTACATTGAATAGATCTCTGTGTTCTTTGACAATCCTACCAAGTGATGCACACACAAAGTGTCATAAATAATCATACAGCTGCAACCAATACTACTCGTACTATCAGATTATGCCCCTTATCCCTGCTTCTGATCTTTATGCTAGTCTCACCTCCTGTTTGGCAGTAAGTAGTTTGAGCCAGCCACAATAAGCCGATCAACTGATATCAGATGGAATAACTGTCTTAGTATGTTCCACATAATGCTAGTGGTGACATCAATAACACCAGTGGGTAAAGGGTGAGACAGTACAGCAAGACTCAGTGAATGGTATTTCACAGCAGAGGACATCTTACCTACACAACACAAGCAGTAGACACCTTGAAACTGCCAAATAATAACACAGTACATCACTAGTCACGTTTAATACGCCACAATAAAAATATAAAAATAATTAATTAACACCAGCGAGCACATGCACTATTGCAGGTCGTTGGTCGTGGAATTGGTTGGTTGTGGGGTCAGTCGTTAGTCTACAGCAGTACTATTATAACCCTAGCGCATGTGCATCACAATGCAGCTTGCATATCACCTAGTCTATTTTGCAACACCTAATTCAGATTCAGATTTATCTGTACAGTAAAACTGAACTAATCTTATACCACGATCAGCAGATAGCAGATCGAATTAGTGAATTTGTGCAGATTATCAAAATGCTTAAAATCTGAAATTATGCTTCATCCAGGACCATTATCACTCATAAACTATGATGCACAAAATTGTTCCTAATTTGTTCAAAACCGCCATTTTGTCGACTTGTGTGAAAGTTTCTTTCTTGTTTGTGTTCGATAGACATGCTCATAACCTTGCAATGATCTACAACCAACTGCTTCAAAAGTCACAGATTACCAGAGCTTCTCATTAGCACGGTTCTACTGTACTGTACTAACAAGCAATTTTCAGGTCAGTCAGTTTAGTAGCACAGAAAAACAAATCAGTGACATCATAAGATATACAAACTCCACATACCACAAACAGAATACTACAACGCTCAGTAGCTCAAGACTTCCTTTACCTAACAAACAGAAAACTCACCATTTCGCATTTCAGATTTAGCTGTGCGTCTGTGTCTCCAAAAAGCATCCAAACTTTTTGAGTATGGTGCCACTCTTGGTTCTCCAAACACCAAGACCCATGCCAAACAGGCAAAAACAACTACAGCTTTGACGATCCAGCTAACCACAGACAACAGCAATGAAACCTCGCCTACAGATCACAAAGACACATCAAACCAAATACACAAAACTAAATGAAAATAAGTGTGACCTATTTCAGTAGAAAGTCCCTGAAGATGACGCCCATTTCCATGAACAGAAGGAGCACCACCGAAAGATTCCTCTTGACGCATCAAAGAACTTGGATTGAGAAGAAGACAAAAAGTGAGAGCAAGAATGCAGAGAGTGATGCGAGTATGATTCATTGAACGAGGTGATCGTGGCTCTTTCTTCACCTGAAAGAAGTATCAACTACACCATTGCACAGCTTCATGTCTATGACATCAAACAACATTTGTCCAAACCAATCATCTACTTGTTTAGTTCCAAAGCACAACCGTCTGTCTCTACTTACGAGTAACGACACATATCAACAATTACATACATAAATTCCAAATAAAGTGTAATGAAAGATATAAGATGTCAATACACACGGCCAATGATTGCTACTGACTCTTAAAATCCTCAATAAGACTAAAGCAAAAATCTATTCCATCTGAGGGTGGCACTAACATTCTGGTTGTAAAGTCAACACCATACATCTTTAGATAATCAATGGCTGGACACTGCATAAATTAAAAGACAGCATTACCCGACCTTTATTCCAACACAGTCATTACCACAATCATTACCTACTGTACAAGCATAAATAAATTAGAGATTAAACTTCCAAATAGACCTGCCATCTCACTAATCATGTCGGCATGTTCACTAAAATTCTTGCTGGTAAATAAAGTAAACCCTTCCCATTTCAATCCCTAAGCATGTCACCCACATTCCCCTTTCGTCAAATCTGTTGCATCAGTTGCCTACAAACTGCATTATGAGGATCTCACTTACCACCCACTAATTAATGAGATTTCCTACGACACATTAGAGCAGACCTCTCAGTGTCTATTTCTATGACCCGTCCCTACTATTCATTGCCTTATCTGTGCCACCTTTGACACACTTGACCTCTCCAACCCCAACACCCTCTTTTTACATCACAGACACCATTCCTGTTGTAGTCACACATTCCATTAGCCCCTTCACACTCGTTATCATCCACAACACATGTTCCTATTCATCTCTACTTTATTCCTATCTTTCTTCTCTACCAAATCATTTCTACCTCAATTCACAAAGAATGCCCACCTGCTTCTGTTGTTCCTCTGGAGTGACCGGTGGTGTCTCAACAGCCGGAGTCTCGACTTGCTCCACACCATTGCTTGGACTGCCAGCGGCACTGCTCTCTGGAGAGTTATCAATAGTGGCATCTACACAATCCATTCTCCAAAATACTACAAATTATTTAGTGTAAATACTTTAGTTTACTTATTAATCTACATCAGCCTGATTAAAATTTTTATCACATAATTGTCTCTAACTTGTTCAACTTATTTAATCTAAAAATAGTTCATATGTTAATTATGTGAATTAATTGCATCTGACCTGATGACGGCGAGTCTCCAGATTGACATCCGTCAATCTCCTGTCCACTTTCTCTCCATCCATCTATCAGCTTTTCTTCTCCTGACGTTGACCTTGACTTGCTAACAGCATTTCTTGTACTGTACACACTCGTTGGATCTGTGTCTGGAAATGGAGAACGAGGAGGATCGGAGCAATGTAAATCCATCATTGCCTGTGAATCAACAGCAAGAAGAGTCGCAGCAACAGCAGCCGGATCTACATAAAAATGAGACAATGATGGCTACCATCTACAACACAACTATTACCAGCATACACTCAATGAGCCACCAAAAACATGACCAACTATAAACAACAAATGCACGCAGACACATAGCAGCATCTAATAAAGACTCAGTTGCCAAGACAAGACAATATATACCTCACTAAATATTTTTAGATCATCAAACTCATACCACAACAAGATCAAGACAAACAAACTCAATGTAGGACACATTATAATCACACCACCACAATCAGAATACTGCAGTACTCATTATAGAAGATTCTGTAAAACGTACTAAGTCATTTCATGTTGTGAATTAACCCTTACTTTTCAAGAACACACAGCCATTCATCTTTCAAACAAAGTATTGCTACACAGACTTAATGACAAGATACCAAATACCAAACATGAAAACATGATTCCTACAGCTATATTCAAACATTGGGCTAATGTAATCACGGCTTTCCCCAAGATTTTGAAACGCCATAGCAGCACAACAAAACCAGCTGGGGATCTGGTGCTAGAGCACTGTATTCATGAAACTTTTTGATCATGTGATTGTATATTCTAATCTGCACTGCTCATACTGTATGATCATGATAACAGTCTTGATAACAGCATAAATTAACTATTTAATATGTTGGCCATGCTTTAGTTAAAACCACATACAATAACTATCACAAACACTTTCAACAATTCATTGAAAATCAATGCCACAATCTGCTCTCTAAAACAGATGCCTGTTCTTTAGTTTGGACAAGGATAGAGCTTGGTCAAAGTCGTAGTTGGTACAGTGGAAAGGATCTACATGAAGTGGTTCAGCATTCTATGCATATCCTAAACGATAGTACCCTTGTCATATCCTACACTAGCTCACCATCCCATTCTGCGCATGGGCAAATTAGATTAGATTATTAGTTGTTAGTAAATTAATAGCGTTAGTAGTGTTCACGTTGAGAAATTGTACGCAGGGATTGACCCCTCAAAAGGGGACCCTGTGCACTCAAAAAATCCAGCCATGTCAATGTTGGCTGGTACAGATTCGGTATGCGCAAGCCAAATTTGGCGGAGATTGGACACAAGGCGGCAGAGAGACGCCCAGCCATGCATACAAACAGACAGGCAGCTCTCCTTCATATATAGAGACAATAGTACCCTTGTCAGATATTACCCTTGTCATATCCTACATGATAGTACTGTACCCTTGTCGTACACCTCCATGACTTCACTTCAAGGATACTGATGACATAAAGTAGATCACATTTGTAACTCTCTTCTATCAGCTGCAGCCTGTAAAGGACGTATTTGCCATAGAAGAAAACTGTTCATACTAAAAAAACAGATGCTATGCCAGCTCTATATTTATGTAACCTATACAATGTTTCAAATCAATGTGCAATGACCTGGTCACATATGACAATATCACTACTCAGGTACTCAAAGCAAAATAATAGTTGATCTATTGCCAAAATGTGGCAGATATAGCAATATAATGGGCAAAATTGCACATCCCAATGATTCCTCATTTTGGAGAACCTAAGAAATTTACATTTGTAGGGTGTAATGGATGCAAGGTATCCAAGGCCCCAATCTTGACAGTGTTGATTTAGTATCCCTTGATTTTCAAATTTAATGTAAGTAATTGCTTTCTGATCCAATCACTCTCTATGGTTTGGTTGCAGATGAAACAAATGGAACACACAATAACACACATAGCAACACACACACACACACACACACACACACACACACACACACACACACACACACACACACACAAGCAAGCAAGCAAGCAAGCACAAAAGCACGCAGAACACGCACACACACCATGTGATACAAAGAGCTACAAAAATATCAAGTGACTGCCATCCACAATGCACTGAAAATGTGACTGAAAACACACTTATGCTGTCTATTTTGGCACGTCCATCCTCATTATAACACAGAACATAATCTCCTGATGCTAACCTCCATGTTGTGCTGCCTTCCTCAGAGATAAATTCTCGTGCCGTAACCTCTGGTTGATGCCTTGTAAATATCTAATGTAGTCAATAGCCTTCCTCAACACCCCAGCCTTGTTAATCTACATCAAAGGATACACACCCAATATGTCAAAGAAGGTTCTAAGAACTGTAGAGGTGCAGCCCCAAATTATCGTCACCTTCGTGTCTGGCCCAACTACAAGGTTCTTCAACTCCATAATCTTGTCATTTATACTCGTTCTGTATCGACGCTCGATTGCATTATGAGCCGACCGTTTCTCTGTCTTTCCACCACCGACTCCCAAAGATTTCATGTCTTGAAATTTTAGTCTCTGGTCAGGTGTTATGAGGCTAGGTTGGCCTGGGAGACCCATTACTTGACCATTCAGCATTTGGCTGAAGTTGAATCTTTGCAATGCAGCCATTATAGCAGGATTATTTGCACCACTAGGTAGACTCTGGTATGTTACTCCACTATCTGTTGGTTGAGATTGATAGCCACTAGTCTGGTCACAGAACACATGCAATTGTGAAACTTTAATTGAAAATTAAAAGTTTACAATGATTCTTACATGAATGGTTGGAGGTGGCTGCAGATGGTCAGACTGTTTCTGAGTCAACATTCTTGGGGTTTGCATGAGTCGAATATCCGGTCCGCTTTGACTGTTCAAGTT
Organism: Corticium candelabrum; assembly: GCF_963422355.1. NCBI lineage: Eukaryota > Metazoa > Porifera > Homoscleromorpha > Homosclerophorida > Plakinidae > Corticium > Corticium candelabrum. The sequence goes on along the minus strand of NC_085098.1, from coordinate 2,023,582 downwards.
GTTCACAGTCGAAGCGAACATGCAATGCTGGTGAAAGTCCTGTTGACTCATTCCAAGACTGTGAGATGGGTAGCTCTCTATCTGTTGTGAATAGTCACCCTCTTCGTGGTGAAGAAGGCCGTCAGGCGCCTCCGTTGAATTGGCTAATACTGCGTCAGCTAATTAGACAAAGGAGCGATTGCAAGACGTACAAAAGCTGCGGTCATTTAGCACCGAAGGCGACGTACTACCCCGCCCACCCGCTATTACACGACGAACGTAACAGTTCCACTAAAGACGCTATTCTTCCTTGCATTGTAATTCGACGACGACCTAAGAAGCCAAAAAATCATATTTCGTTCGCGTAGACAAGCAACATGACCGGCTTCAACCCACGCTAGCTGCTACTTCCGGGTGCCACCGCCCACAGCAACAAAAGTACTTCGAATCTCGACTCAATAGAACAAATGGTGATGCAGAAGAAGTAGAAAGGGTTGTATTACAGCTAAACATACCGTCTATGTCGGCGAAGAGCCTCTCGTCGAGGTCGTGGGGTAAGTCGTCTAACGACATCGGACACAGCGGCAACTCCAGCCTGGAGTCAGTCAACAACTGAAACTCCTGACTATCGTCCATCCCCCTGGTCTTCACACGGCACCTCTCGACACACTGAAAGACCAATAGCGAAGTGTCGACGAATCTCCTGACTTTACGTCAAACTGCACAAGCGCAGTAGGGCTGGCCTTTGGCACGTGACTGCCACCTGCGCATGCTATTGAGTGCTGCACAGAAGGCACAATAAAATCGAGAGGCACGGCGTAGTTGCAAGCAATTGATATTCGTTACTACATCTAGACGTATAATGTCTATCCTATTGTCCGACAGCCTAGCTAATGTTTGGGATCCAGATCGTTACGCGCATATTTTATCATTCACCTGCACGAATCTAAATTAAGGTTCTCTGTATTGTACAGTAAATGTATTACAGTATTCAAACACAAAATGTTACATTTCATTGATTTCAATTAGTCAAACAGTAAGTTGCGCAAGTGCACTCGAGGTCTGACGCGCGTTACATAAGCATGATTCATTTCGCGTTGCGAAATCCGAAACCAGCCGAGTCATTCCGTGACTCAGCTTTACTGCTGGCTATAAGAGCTGGTGGCTACAGCTGCTTTGCCACTTGCTGGAGATAGGCTAAGCTTTCCAGGCTTTGGATTTGATTTGCTAGTGACAGCTACAGACTTTCTTGCTTCAAGCGAAGAGGACGATGTCTCTGACCGTCAAAGTTTTTTTCTACGACGATTTTCGTCGCGATAACCCCGAGCCTTCGGAGGTTCGGCGATTCAGTATTGATACAGACGTGAGTTCGAGCTACGCATACCTCACGCAGAAGCTTGCGAGCGTCTTGACAGCTCGTGGCGTACAGGCCAACAAGGTGGCTACATTCTGGCAAGGTACAGTACACAGTACAGTGATGCGGTATAGTCAAGTCACATGACAACTGAATGGCTGTAGATGCCGATGGCGACTTCGTTACTTTTTCAAGTGACGAGGAACTCGTTGAAGCTCTCGGAAGCATGAATGGAGATATATTCAAGGTTCACGTTCACCGTGAGTGCATATGTATTTCTTTGATGCTTGCGCTAGTTAATATTAAAACAAATAATTGAATTAGGGGATGAATCTAAGTCTGCCTATGACAGTCAGTGCGGTCATCCTCAGCAGAGGCAGCAGCAACAGAGTGATTGGTGGCGTCAACCTCAACATCCGTGGGGTGGATTTCATGGCAATGGTGGTTTGTTTTTTCATCCACCAGGATGTAATCCACCTCGTTGGGGTCACTGCATCTCTCGCCGAGAAGAGCGACGTCAACACCGTCGCCGTGATTGTCAAGAACGGCAGTGTCATACTAAGCGTGATCACTCGGCTACAGGCGAAACAGAGAGCCAATGTTGTAAGGATACCCCTCGAAGGAAGGGTTATCGTCATCAGCTGAAGAATCTTGGGAAGGCCGTAGCTGCTGCTTTGGAGCCTTTGGGTGTGCAAGTTGATGTTGAAGTCAGTGGTGAAGATACGAGTGTCAAGCAGAAAGAAGATCCATCATATGAATCCGACAGTGATCAAGAAGCTACCGTTCAGTCTGATGAAACAGTGGAGACAACACAAGAGGAGAGTGATGCTGCCTATGCTGCTGCAGCTCAAGCCCAGGAGTTTCACGCTGCTGCCACAAATGCTGTGGCTGCTGTCACCGGGGTTTCTTCGTCTCACCCTTACGAGCGTGTTTTAGCTCAGCTGAAGGAAATGGGGTTTGATGATGATGGAGGGTGGCTGACACAACTGCTTCATGCAAAAGGTGGTGATATCGGTCGGGTCCTGGATGCCATCCAGCCACAGTCACGTAAGAAATGATGGTGGCTATTTGACTACGACGGACTTCTTGCTCACAGGCTGTAGTGCATATGTTTGTGTGTTCGATTGGACTGATTGAAGGTGTCATTGCTAATGTTGCTGCTTCTGCTGTTTGTGAGTGGCCACTTACTGACTACTCATTTGCATTGCTGTTTTTGCTGGTGGTTGCTTACCAGCCACATGCGTATACATGTTTTATGTTGTAATGGGATGTGGTTATAACAGCCTTGAGATTGAAATATATGTGTGTGGTACAAACAGTTAATTAACCTCTATGGTAGCAATATCTTTAATTAATGACTTGCAGCTAGAAATCTTAAATTTTGAGATAAGAATAGTTTGTAAACAACTATTAAAGTTGATACTAAAGTAATCAATCATTACCAAGCGCAGTTGAAAATGCTGAAAGCAGCAATACTGAGCATACACTTTACAACAAGCAAAAAGCTGCATTGTGTTGCTATGTATTGGCTTCAACTCTGTAGCCTAGTATAGAGTACCTGACATAGCAGAGCGTGCCTCTAGCAACGGTTAGCAGAAAGTGTTGTTTGAACAAGACATCCCGCAACTGTACACATTTAAAATGGGTCCTTTTTAATATACAAGGTAAGCTTGGACAATCAAACCTTACTATCACTTGAAATCATGCACGGCTTTGCTAGAATTCTAACAGCTCGTTTACTAAGAACGGTTTCTGCATCTAGATAACGCTGACTTAATTAATGAAATTTATTATTAAATACAAGTATGACAACGCAACGTATACTCTACATGCTGTCTAACAACGACCCAATTTGTCAAACATACTTCAAGATTAACAATCTTTGTTGTAAATGTTCTAACTATATGCCAATATATGTACTAGTACTTGTACTGCACTCTTTTAGTAAAGTCCAGGATCAATGAACAATGATTTCTACAGACTGCATATGCTGCAATACTCTCTGCTTTTTATGAGTTGTGACTTGTTTTTATTATGTCTAGACTAAAACAGATATCATAATATAAAAATTAAGTTGAAATAAGTAACTATGAATGTAATGACATGCATAGATACTAGAGAGGATACAAGTTTTCCATGACTTCGAAATCTCTTTGCTATATATGATGGTAAAGAGAACAACAAAAACAACCTGATAAACAACATAGTAAACATGCCTAAGTAGGACCTGCAGTAGGATCGATGTCACAGTAACTGAACACTTCGGGACCCCACCCTCCCTGTTCATCTCTGAATATTTTGGATAACTGACGCTTTCGAATAACTGGCGTTCGGATAACTGACATCGTATACTGTACAGTAAATTGAATTCAAGAGCGGCTCTTGTAATTATCTTTAGTCAATTGTCTATTTTAAAATGTTAATCCACTAATGAGATGCAGGCCCCACCTCAGTATTATCTGTTAGTTCGCCTTCCAAACCAGTACAGTACAGTACAATCTAACTCTGCACGACGCGCATCACATGCATTAGCTGTTTTAGTACACGTAAAAGCTAAAACCTGGATTGAATCGTATTCCAGCCTGACGTGACTTTCTACAAGGCTCAATGGTACTCCATCCTACATACAACAATATCTATTACAGTCTAGCGTTCAGCTAACTTAATTATCAAAATATTATGCTAGAAAACAAACTTGAACAAGGCCTGGCAATGTCAACCAAAACTCGCAGCTAGGAATGATCTCTTTTCCTGAAGCCTCTCGTCGTATCTTCATGAACAGAGCACCTTACACTACGTAGGCAAAAATCTAGACAGTCGTTTAGTGCAAGAATTTCATTGAATGCAAACTGTCGCAACCTACAGAATGACAAGAATTAGTTAACGCTTCCAATGCCGAGATTTAGATCAGATTCTGAATAAGTGCTAGCGACAGGCAACAGTACTTGGATACCAAATTGAATTGCTAGCAGGGAAAATTGTTATAATATTCAAAATAGAGACGTAAGCAAAACCATGCACAACACATATCTGACGCACAAATCTAAAGTCTGAAAGTAACCGCCGTCAGCAATAAACAGTTGAATTTTCATCACATATTAGTAAAACCTGTGATGTCCTGTGATTAATTAATGTTTGTATCAGCTCTATAGCTACTATAAATAACGCTACACACCACACCACAGTACAGCACAGCACACCACAACAGAACACAACACATTATATATACAGTACGCATGCACAGTTAATTGTAAATGTATACACACTGACAATAAAAATTACCCTAGATCAATCTTGTAGTTATCTAATGTCGTAGTGGCACACACACACACACACACACACACACACACACACACACACACACACACACACACACACACACACACACACACACACACACATACACATTTCCACTGTCCTCGCGGTTTCGTTTCATCACCGAGAATGGCTGCCATCTAAACTGAGAGCAATCGAATAATCGTCAACGTTGGTTTCTAGAGACTGGATTGAGTCGATCATTCTGTTGCTAGAGCTGTTAGTGCAAGCGACGGTCTGGATGTCTAAAAGCTCAAGAGAAGGAGAAATATGTGTATACTAGAATCTATATCTAAATATACATATCTCTCTCTCTCTCTCTCTCTCTCTCTCTCTCTCTCTATCTCTCTCTCTCTCTCTCTCTCTCTATATATATATCCCGGATATTACGCTAAAGTGAACGCTTTTTCCTGTTCATCTTTAGAACTGATTTTGAAGAAGTTTGATAAATTAGAAGTGTATCTTCTTGATCTTAGTAAGCAAGCCAGTGTCCGGCAGTTGATCAAGGCCGTTGGGGCCCTTTGGGCCCTTTACCAATAGAAGATATAAATGAGTGAAGAAAGTGATACTTGCACCACGTGTTCTCTTTGTTGTCGAGAAACAACGGTGCATTGGGGCAGCACATCAATGCAAGTCATATCACCATCCGGATTTTTCCAGACGTGCATGGATTTCCTTACTAGAAATGAACGTCGTTTGTGTTGCAACTGCGGCTTTGCATATTCCAGACGGTTTGAATGGTGTTGGCGTTCTATGGGTACAGGTCATTCACGTTGTTGTGGTAAGATGATAGAACCACACTTATCTTTTCATGCATGGTTACAGGAAGGGTTATCAAAAGAATGTTTACACCAAGACACCTCTTCAATCAACAATTTAGCAGTAGTCATGCAACAAGTTGATGAAGTTGAAGAAGTAATGTATGATCCTATTATTAATGGAAAATGGAATATTTCGGATATATCTGCTAGACGCAGCTGCAATTTCTTCTCACACTGTGTTTACACCAGATTCTGGTGTAACACAGTGCGAGAAAATCTGGTGTAAACACAGTGCAAGAAGGGATTGCAGCAGCGTATTCTCTTTCAAGACCAACAGATGATGTACCACATTGCTCTTAGGTTACTATGAACGAAATTTCAACTCTGTCGATCTGTACAAACTGTTCTTCATATACCAAGATCTGTAAGACCTCTGTTGGCTCAGGTTCTTGCTAAAGAATTACAGCATGCATGTCAGGATGGTTTGTGGGGATTTGTTCATCTCCACGTTTCCAAAAACTGTGCTACATGCACCACTGGGATCCGTGGGATGCGCTTCTCGAGATGATCCGATCGCTCTTTCGGAGTTATAGAGAATCGTCACCCACATCACTCCTTACTAGACAGGTCTAATGAAATTCCACCCCACTCGTTGTGGATGGTCAAGCCGTTCTATCTGCATTGGAAGCATTTCCGGCAGAATTCAGCCCAGGCTTTTCTCAGTTGCGAGCACAGCACCTTTGGATGCCATCAAAGGGTCATGTACACCAGATGCACAGGCATGTTTAGATAATCTCACACGTTGCATTTCGCTGTTACTATCAGGGAAAGTGGATGTAAGCATTTCTCCATGGTTGTCAGGTGCACCATTGACTGCCTTGAATAAGAAATCTGGAGGCATACGTTCGATTGCAATTGAAGAAGTGATTAGACGTTTAGTCAGTCGGATCTGCTGTACAGCAGCAGCCAAACCTCGTTTACAAGAAGTATTCTTACCTTATGGTCAAGTTGGAGCAGGTGTAAGTGGTGGATTGGAGGCTGCTATTCACACTCTGAAGTCTTACATCACTACCAATAGCTCGAGAGAAAATCTATGCTGTTTAAAAAGTTGATATGCGGAATGCATTCAACGAATGTCACTGTGGAAAATTTCTCTCTTGATTACGTGAAGAATTTCCAGAAGTTTTTGCATGGGTGCAGTGGTGCTATAGTTCATTAGGAGAACTTCGGTTCGGCAAACATCGCATCCTATCAACTGCTGGCGCTCAACAAGGAGACCTACTAGGTCCAATGCTATTTCCCATGGTATTACTAGAGTTTCTGGACGACATCAGCAATGTTCCTGGCATAGATCTGCAACTGTGGTACCCGGATGATGGCACATTTGTTAGTGATCAGATTGCATCTCTTCTTTATTAAAATTGTTTTTAGCAAAAGATCCTCGATTTGGTCTTCACATCAATCTGGATAAATGCGAGATTTATTAGCCATTAGGGGATAATACGTTCCCTCAATTTCCTACTGAAATTCATAGGCTTACTGACGGATTGAAATTGCTCGCTTCCCAAGTCCATGGGTCAGACATTTTCTTTCAAAATGCGGTCGCTAAGCGGATAGACAAAGCCCTTGATATTCAATTACACCTCAACGACATAGACGACCCCATGTTGAATTACACCTTTTGCGCAATTGTTTGAGCGTTTGTAAGGTCAATTACCTTTTGCGGACTGTAACACCTGGTGTGACAGACAGTGAAATTTCTTGTTTTGACAGAGGTTTGAGACAATCTCTAGAACTAATCACTCGCTCATCTATTCCAGATTCCTCGTGGCTCCAGGCGACACTAGCAGTTCGCACAAACGTCTTGATCTCAGAGAAGCACTAAACTCATCAGCGGCTGCTTTCATAGGATGTTGCAATACCACCCAAAAGTTGATTCAGAGTCTCTTAAGAAACGCAGGCAATTCAAACACCGAATCTGCTGAAGAGGTATTTTGTCATGATTTTCAAGTTTAAGGCAAAAATGAAGCGTACAGTGTATTCTTGGAAAGAAATTGCCTGCAATGCACACTTTGGATTTCAACACAGCTTCTCAGCAGAATATTCAGAAACAGATACATTGCAATGCTTTCAACTCCTTAATGGAAAATGGGAGTTTAAGAGACAAAGCTCGTCTGAACACAATTTCGTCGAACCACGCGGGACTTGGTTATGGACATTACCTAGCCCCAATCTAGGCCTCACCATTCCTCCGCATTTATTCGTAATTGCGATTCGGACATGGTTCGGCATTCTGATGTTTCTTCTTCAATCATTTTGGTTTTATGCTGTTGTGGCGCTACAATTGATCCGTTTGGTGACCGCCTAATCAGCTGCCCTAGAGGTCCGCTACGTGTTTACCGTCCCAATACTCTTTGTGAAGTAATATTTCAAGCTTTTCTTGTTGAAACCAAGCAAGTCAAAAAGAACAGAACTGTCCAGGTTACTATTCAAGCAGCCCAGGAGACGTATATCATTCAGATTTTATGGATGTTCGACCTGGATATTTCGATGTTACAATCCATAACTCTGTAATTACAGCCTTTCTATATTGAAAGCAACGATTCGTTCTGGTGCAGCAGCAGAAGCAGCAGAATTTGAAAAAGATGCCAGTCATGAAGCCAATGTTACCACTAGTTTTTGAATCTCTTGGATACCGTTTCCTCGAGCTTTCAAGAACATTTTAGAACAGTCGTTGTAGTATCCAGGTGCTGGTCATCCGGGGTTTAGTCCTGGTAGTAGATCTTTCAATAGCGAACCATGAGACATTACTCTGGCGACGAGGATGGCAACATTTGGGCGCTGGGCAGAATTCGATAAAGTCGAAGACAACTGGCGGCAGTACGCCGAACGGATGCAGCAATTCTTTGTGGCTAACGAGATAGAAGATGCCGCCAGAAAGAGCGCCATTTTTGAGTAGCGTGGGAGCTCGTACGTATACACTGTCGAGAAGCTTGTTACATCAGACAAGCCAGGAGAAAAGCCTTTTGCAGACATCTGTGCCACGTTGAAGGTCCATTTCCACCCAAAGCCTTCTACTACGATGCAACGTTTCAAATTCAACAGCAGAAGCCGCCAGTCAGTGGCATATTACGTAGCGGAATATTACGTAGGCTGGCCGAATATTGTGAGTTTGGGAATTCGTTGAGTAATTTGCTGCGAGATAGACTGGTCGTAGGGGTTCAAGATGAGAGGATTCAGAGACGGTTGCTGTCAAAAAGAGATCTGCCAGAAAGCGTACGAGGTGGCTCAAGCGATGGAGTTGGCAGCTAAAACTGCTGAACAGTTGAGTGCTAGCGCAAGTGTAGATGTCAAGCCTAAGACACCACCAGTGGTCGTACAAAATGTAAAAACAGCCAGAAACCCACTCTGTCAAGCTGTCATCGATGCCACGTTCCATGCTAAAAGGCCATGTTCCATCAAGCTGCCGTTTTAAGTCGGCAACTAGTCACGGGTGCAAAAGGATGGGGTACATACTTAGAGCATGCAAGGCCAAAGTAAAGGGTGGCAAGCAAGAACAGCGAGCAGCTGTAGTGGAACAGAAATGGGAATTACCTGAGGATGATGAACAATCACAACAGTATCATCACTACATGACTCACAGAGTGAGTAAAGAGGAGCTATAGTAAATTCTTAGGTGTCAAACCAGAAGCCCTGGTTCACTCCAGTGATAATAGAAGGGGAAAAGATTGACATGGAAATTGACACTGGTTCATCAGTGTCACTGATTAGTAAAGCTGCTTATAGGCAGCTGTGAAAAAAGCAGCGCCCTGCATTGCGTAATACAGCCATTGTCCTGAAGACCTATACGGGGAAAGAATTCCTTTGCTGGGAAGGATCATTGTCAAGGCAAGTACCCCTCGGGCCAGAAAGTCGTGAAAGGAAGTGGCCTTAGTTTGTGTAAGCGTGACTGGCTGAGTGAACTGTAAATGACCTGGCAGGCATTCCATTAGTTTGCGACTGGATAGAGAGGAGCCGGATAGTCCTGGAGCAGTATGAGGAGGTATTTAGAGATGAATTAGGACTTTAAGCGTATGGAAGTCAAGATCCACGTAGACGCCCATGCAACTCTCCGTTTCAATCGTGCAAGAAACGTACCACACGCAATCAGAGAACAAGTGAAAGAAGCTCTTTGTAAATTGGTTGACGCTGGAATTGTCGAACCTGTACGACACTCTGAATGGGCGGCACCAATAGTCCCAATTCTGAAGGCAGACGGCTCTATTAGAGTTTGCGGAGATTATAAAATAGCAGTCAATCAAGTAGCCAAACCTGATAGCTATTCCCTGCCCTGGGTAAACGACCTTCTTGCACGATTGGGTAGAGCAAAGATTTTTAGTAAACTTGACATGTCACAAGCGTACCAACAGCTGGCACTGGACGAGCAGTCAAAACCCTTCGTCACTACGAACACCCACAAGGGGTTATTTCAATATAATCGATTACCTTTTGGTGTGTCTGCGGCTCCCGCCATATTTCAACGCACAATGGAGAATTTGTTGCAAGATATGGGTGTGAGTATATCTTGACGATATTCTAGTGACTGTGAAGTGTCAGGATCAGCATTTACAGCGGTTAGAGAAAGTCCTCCAGAGGTTGTCCTCGGCAGGGCTGCGACTCAAGAGAACGAAATGCCAGTTTATGGTTCCATCGATGCAGAAGGCACTCATCTGAATGAAGACAAAGTAGAGCTATCCAGGAAGCTCCCGCACCAACATCTGTGAAATAACTCAAGGCTTTTCTTGAGTTACTAAACTATTGCAGCAAGTTCCTTCACAATATTTTAAGTGTATTAGCACCACTGTACAAATTACTGAGAAGGGAGTGAAGTGGCACTGGGGAAAAGAACAGGAACGGCATTCAAGGAATCTAAAAGATTATTGACTTCTCAAAAACTTTTAATTCATGACGATGCACGAATGCCTCTGATCCTGGCTTGTGATGCGTCCACGGTAGGTATTGAGGCGGTATTGTCTTACCAGGAAGGGGATGGCAGCGAACGTCCCATAGCATTCGCTTGGAGGACGTCGACGACTTCAGAACAAAAATACGCCCAGATAGAACGGGAAAGTTTAGCTGTAGTGTTTGGAGTTACACGTTTTCATGAATACATCTATGGAAGACATTTTACATTAGTCTCAGATCATAGACCACTTTTGACCCTGTCTAATTAATGAAACAACTGGAGTGTTCGAAATGGCGTCAGGGAGGATTTAAAGATGGGCCATCAAGTTATCTGCCTACCATTACACTTTCAGGCATAAACCAGGAATCATAAATGGTAACGCCGATGGATTGAGCAGATTGCCATTATGAGGACAGCCAGACGTTTTAGAGGAGTCGCTACCACCCGAAGTTGTTAATCTCTTGCATTGGTTGGAAGTTCTCGAAAGTCCTGTATCCGTAGACGAAATCAAACGGTGGACATGTGAAGATTCTGTACTAGCGAGAGTGTTGAAATACGTGCTGCAAGGATGACCCGCTAACTTACTAGGCGATTTGCAGACGCGATGAAGCCGTACAAATGTAAGGCAAATGAATTGTTGGTGCAAGATGGTTGTGTTCTGTGGGGTGTCCGCGTGTTAGTGCCCGAGAAAGGAAGGCAGGCAGTGCTCATACAACTGCATAATGAGCACCCAGGCTGTTCAAGAATGAAAAGGATCGCAAGAACCAATTTTTGTCGGTCAGGGATTGATTCGCTCTGAAATAGAGGAACTGTTTGGAAGTGTCTTACACGTCAGCAGCAAGTGAGAGCACCGACATTAGCTCCACTGTGTGCATGGAAATAGCCAGAAAAGCCATGGAATAGATTGCATGTCGACTATGCAGGGCCGTTTATGGGAGCATACTTTTTGTCATTGTGGATGCTCGCACCAAATGGATGGACATTCACAACACCGGCAATTCTTGTACATCGGCCATCATAATAGAGCAACCGAGTGACTCTTTCGTCACTCGTGGGTTGCCGGATGCATTAGTGTCTGACAATGGACCTTGTTTTGTGTCACATGAGTTTGAAGGATTTATGGAGGGCAGCGGTGTACTAGGCATATGCGGACGGCATCCTATCATCCCGCCTCTAATGGCCTTGCAGAGAGGGCAGTAAAACTGGCATGCGGAAGCAATCGTCGGGGTCTGTACAGACCGAGTTGGCAAAAATTTTACTCGACTATCGTACCACCCCGCATACAACCACTGGAGTGGCACCAGCGCAACTACTGATGGGGCGAAGGCTTACGACTTCCATAGACAGGCTGTTCCCGGATGTGTCTAAGAGAGTGGATATAGACTTGATTCCTAGACTCACGTGCGAAAGCGGAGATCTAATTTAGAATTTTATTTTTGCATCTCGCACTTTCAAAATATTTAGTCTACTTACGTTACTATGCTTGCAGAACGTAGTGCATTAATTAGTTAATACGTATACGTACATGAAACTGAAACATCTACAACTTTTGTATTTAATTAAAACAGCGACTGCGTACAAACATGCTCAGGCGACCGTGTACACTAATAGCTTTTTTCGAAACGTGAACCGTTTAGCTAGTACGACTAGCTGATGTCAACTATTTTTAGGTCTTCTTGTTCATTCACAAATTTTCGTATTTGCCGGCAGACGAAACGGTCACGTTTCCCCCACATGGAAACAAACCGATGAAAAACTTGACACCGTCCTACAACATATCCGCAACACACTGAACTATACAGTCTATAGGATGTCATAACAAGTAACCTTAATTAGGCCAGGAATTGCAGCCCAGAGGTGATAATTGGGAACCAGTTCACGTCCTTCGGCTCCTTTGTAAAATTTCATAAGAAGGACGCCACCAACAAAGTAGACGGTGAGAACGATAATAAAACTAATTCAAAAAATAAAAATTATTTTCGAGATGATCGATTTACAATAGACAGTAGATAACGTGCTATGATCATACATGATACACATTATCGTCCCAGGACTCACGCTGACGCTGACGCTGCTGCTGCCGTTTGGTTTATCGGGAGGCGGTGCACCAGGCGAAAGGGGGCATGCGTACTTTGACGAAAACGTAAAATCCTGTCAATATTAATCAAGTAATCAAAATGGAGACAATCTAGTAATCTCGCTTTGGTACTGTGAAACTCACGTATTCTTTGCTTTCGGGCACTTGTTCGCCGAGAGCGTTGAGAGTGCCTTCATCGTTCGGGGAACATTGCAGAACGACTTTACTGCTTCTACAACGCATTTAGAGACTCGAAGCCCATACCATAGGAAGCTACAGAAAATAAGAGTGTCTACCTGCCATCGTCACCTCCATTGTATTGAATATAAACGTTCCCATTTGAATCGGTACCAAAGTCGTTGGTAGCTGCCGTGCCACAAGAATAGCACCAAGTTGGATAGGACAGGTCATCGGCTTGAATAACCTGCAAAGAAACATCACAGAATTGTAGAGAATTTTCTGAAAGTATAAGACGTGTCTAGAGATGAACGAATTGTTATTTCTACCGCTGCGTTGCAGGCGACGTTCTCAACGCTACCGTCGTAGCAAGGCCAGTAGCTGTAGTAATAGTCGTAAGTCGGACCCGGTGCTGGACCAAACCTGCAAATTTTGCAAGACGAGCTAGTAATAACTCTACGGATTGAAGATTTCGACTCACTGGGATTGTGCGATTGGAGTGAGGTCTATCCTCCAATCGTCGTCGTACGTGCAGATGCAATCCACTGTTTTCCGACAACTACCCGTTTGGGTTTTGCCCGTTGAGATTAATGCGGCAAATAGAAAAGCAATGAAGATCGACGCCAATGCCATCACGAGCTGAAGTCACGTGAAATGATGATGGGCGTGGTTTGTTGATTTAAACGTGACGTTTGCTTCAAATCTACAGGCACATGTCTAGCTATAGCTAGGCATCACAAACGATTTCTTTCAATCTTTTGACATTGTAATCCATGGCAATTATGTCGTGCAATAATTAATTGTCTAGATCTACAGAATCCGTTTGCGGACGGACTAGATATCTCAAGACTTTACAGGAACATGCACCACTAGAGCACCATTGACTATATTTCCGTACGTTAGCGGATCAATGCTGCTGATTATTTAATTCTACAAATGATTACCTCACATATGCATGTGTATATAGCCACTCCAGCAGATTAGCAGTCAACTGTTTTAGTATAGGATGTGGCAATTCAACGTGTCTCTTTCTCTTTCAAAATTTTTATTGTTTCCAGTAACTGGATACGCTAGCTCTATAAAAAAATAAACAATTAATTAATTAATTATACAAATAAAGAGAATATGCGGCTCCTAAAACCATTCCTAAAGAAGCCAACACCCCACCCCCAATTAAACTATACTCAAATGCTGCTAAAAGCGACAAAAACTCCCTCACAAAATTACAGCTTAAAGGAACCGCCATATTGGCCAAAGTCATTAATAACATTATAATAGAAAAAATAGGCATAGTTACTATGCCTATTTTTTCTATTATAATGTTGTAATTGCCACCCCATGATAATATTTTACTAAACGGGTATGGTGGCGTTCGTACAAAAGAGTCACAATTATAAAGAGTTCTTAGATGCATGTAATCCTTCTGCTATTTGAAGCATCCTACGTAAATTAGCAAGACAAGAAGATATGATCAAAATTGAGGTACCCACGGCAAAGAACAAAAGAAGAAATTGCTGACATGCCTAACTATATCAATAATCGATTTCGATAAATGCATAGATGCAAGGTTTAAAATTACTAAACGGGCGCAGACGTACGAAATAATTAATTAATTAAGTGCATGAATACAGTTTGGATGCAGTAAGACTCAAACGCAAGACGCAAGACGCAAACACTGCATGTGTTTTCAGTGTGAGCGCGCCCTATATATATATGTCTAGATATTAATCAGAGCATTCGCCATTGTTATACACAAAACAGCTGTATAAAGAAATATATAGTTAGTCGCTGACGCTACACGCGACATCTCTACATAGGTAAAAATGTAGCATTGTCACCGAAAAGAGCATGCATGCACATAGAATGACAAATAATTGAAAAACTCTAAAATATCGAGTCACACAATCAGAAATCTGACAAATTAGCTACAGTTTATAAATTCGTTCAGCTGTAGTGGCTAGGATGCAAGATTGATCACGAGCCGACAGATGACCAATGGTCTGTTTTACGGCACCAACTAGTGTAGCATAATCAGCGTTGACTTTGTCTACCGGAAAGTTGCTAGCAAACATGCACTTTTCAGCTCCAAACATTTCAATGCTGTGCAACAAGAATGGTTTGATGCTCTCGGCATTCCAGAGACGATCCAACATAGCCATTCCTGATAGTTTGACAGCGACATTGGAGTGCTGAGAGAGAAGTCGCATTCCTTGGGAATATATAGATATATAGATATAGACATAGATATATAGATATATAGATATATAGCTATATAGATATATAGAAAGCATGAATCAGCATTTACAATCATGTCACCGGGTATGTACATGCATAATTCTCACG